>NW_006921713.1:6717382-6785148 GCF_000298275.1 Orycteropus afer afer | reverse complement strand
CAACGTTTTATATAGTATGTTATGCCAATTGAGCTTGATGTCCCCTGTGACTATGGTCCCAAGCCCACAGGTTCAACTAGTCGGTCCCTCTGGGTAGCTGAGCCCTTTTTTAAGCTCATTTCATCTCATTGAGGTTTTTCCTCTTTTTCACTGACCCTTTACCAAGGATAATGTCCTTTTCTAGGAACTGATCCCTCCTGATAACATGTTCCAAGTAAATAAGATGAAGGCTTACTGTCCTCACTTTTAAGGAGCATTCTGACTGTACTTCTAACTAGATAGATTTATTCACTCTTATGGCAAACCACAAACCAACCTTACTGTCATTGAGTTGAATCTGACTCATAGTGACCTCTCCTTGGTTTTTTGAGGTAGTATCTCTATGGAAGTAGATCACCCAGGCCTCCTTCTGAGGAGTGGCTGGTGGATTTGAACCTGCCAGCCTTCTGGTTAGCAATCAAATACCTTAAGCACTACACCACGCCAACACTGTAATTCAAAAGCATCAATTCTTCTGTGATGTTCCTTCTTCATTGTCCAGCTTGCACATGCATATAAGTCTATTGAAAATACCATGACTTGGTTAGGTGCACCTTAGTCTTCAAAGTGACATCTTTGCTCTTTAATAGTTTAAAGATCTTTTGTAGCGCATTTGTCCAATGCAGTATGTTGCTTGATTTCTTGACTGTTACTTCCATGGGTATTGATTATGGATCCAAGTAAAATGAAACCCATGATAGTTTCAGTCTTTTCTGCATTTATCATGATGTTGCTTATTGGTCCAGTTGTAAGGATTCTTGTTTTTTTAATATTGAGATGTAATCCATACTGAAGGCTATAGTCATTGATCTTTATCAGTAAATGCTTTACGTCCTCTTCACTTTCAGTAAGCAAGGTTGTGCCATCTGCATATCCCAGGTTGTTAATGAGTGTTCCTCCAATCCTAATGCCACGTTCTTCATATAGTCCAGCTTCTCAGATTATTTGGTCAGCATATAGATTGGGTAAGTATGGTGAAAGGCTACAAACCTGACGCATGTCCTTCCTGATTTTAAATTATGCAGTATACCCTTATTCTGCTCAAATTACTGCCTCTTGGGATAGGTTCCATGCAAGCACAATTAAATATTATGGAATTTCCTATTCTTTGTTACATTGTTATTCATAATTTGTTATAATTCACACAGTTACTTGCCTTTGCTAATCAATAAAACACAAGTTTTATTGACTACATATACCATACATCTTTATGGTATTCTCTGCTTTCAGACAAGATCCATCTGACATAAGCAATGATATCCATTGTTCCATTTCCTCTTCTGAGTCCAGCTCAAATGTTTGGCAGTTCCCTGTGGAAATACTGATGCAACCGTTTTTTGAATTATCTTCAGCAAAATTTTTACATGTAACGCTAATGATATTTTTAGATAATTTCTGCATTCTGTTGGATTACCTTCCTTGGAATGGGCACAAATACGGATCTCCACCAGTAGGTTGGCCAGGTCTTCCAAATTTCTTGGAATAGATGAGTGAGTGCTTCCAGCATTGCATCTCTTTGTTGAAACATCTCAATGGGTATTCTGCCAATTCCTGGAGCCTTGTTTTTGCCAATGCCTTCAGTGCAGATTTGACTTCTTCCTTCTGTACTATCGGTTCTTGATTGTATGTTACCTCCTGAAATAGCTGAATATCGACTAAGTTCTTTTTGGTACTGTGACTGTGTATTCTTTCCATCTTCTTTTAATGCTTCTTGTGTTGTTAAGTATTTTTCCCATAGTATTTGCCCATACCCTTCAGTATTGCAACTCTAGGTTTGAATTTTTTCTTCAGTTCTTTCAGCTTAGGAAACACTGAGTGTGTCCTTCCCTTTTGGTTTTTGAACTCCAGGTCTTTGAACATCTCATTATAATACTTTACTTTGTCCTTTTGAGCCATTCTTTGAAATCTTCTGTTCAGCTCTTTTACTTCATTATTTCTTTCTTTGGCTTTAGCTACTCTGTGTTCAAAAGCAAGGTTCACAGTTCTCTTCTGACATTCATTTTGATCTTTTCTTCTCTTTAAAACATTAACCACATTTGGATCAGGTTATTTAGCCCGAATGTAGTACAAATGGTCAGTGTGGTCACTCTTCACCAAAAGAATTGGTGGTTTGAGTCTACTTATAGGCAACTCTGGTAGCATAGTGGCTAAGACACTTGCCTGCTAACCAGACGGCTGGTGGTTCAAACCCACCAGCCACTCCTCGGAAGGAAGGTTGGGCAATCCTACTTCCGTAGTGATACTGCCTTGGAAACCCAAGGAGGGGTCGCTATGAGTCGGGGCCGACTTGATGGCACATAACAACAACAACAACAACAATACGCAACTCAGAAGAAAGTCCTAGTGATTTCCTTCTGAAAAATTAGGCATTGAAGACCCTGTGGAGCCCAGTTCTACTGTGGTATACATGTGATTGCCATGGGTCAGAATTGACCTGATGGCAACTGATTGGATTAATTCTTGTTTTACTGATTGTTGTTGTTGTTGTGTGCCATTGAGTTGGACCCAACTCATAGCGACCCCTCCTTGGGTTTCCGAGGCGGTATTACTATGGAAGTAGATTGCCCAACCTGCCTTCCAAGGAGTGGCTGGTAGGTTTGAACCACCAGTGTTCTGGTTAGCAGTCAAGTGCCTTAGGCATTATGCTACCAGAAGTCTACTTACACAAAGTTGTCAGTGCTGGACTGAAAATCATCGGAATCTAGACCCATTCCTTTGATGAAATTATGATAGGTATTGATTCATGAGAAACTCATGTCAGCTTTTTACCAGCATACTTGTACCCATGAGTCTCTTCCAGGTATATCCACTACTCACGACATGGTTAGGTTCCCGAGACCACATCGTTACGTGAAAATTGACATCATGTGAAAGTGGAGGATGATCATATCACCTCATCTGCTCACCTGTACTGTGAATGTCCTGCCAGACTCCTGCTGAGATCACCTGCCACTGCCCCACATCACCTCAGGAGAGCTTGCTCAGACTTCCAGAGCCATTGTGGCCCAAACACCTCCCCTATCCCTATCCTTAGGATCCTTTCCCTGTCATGCCCTCTCTGTATTTTCAGGATGGGTGGCCCCATCTCATCCTCTCAACAACCCCAGAATGCCCTTGGTGTCTTTGTTTGGGTAGGGGTGTCCCTGTCTGTGGGCAGGAGGGCTTGGTGATTGTGTGCCTGCTGGGTTCCCCTGCCAGCTCATTGATCAAATATCCCCTGGTTCTTACTGAGCAGCCCTGCCCTGCTTTGCCTCTGTGTTCCCATTAGAATTGATAATCCAGAGCTTCCTCTGAGGTGCCACACCTACACACCTGATTCTGGCCACTCACTTGCTGACCCCACCCCCCACCCAGATAGCCTGCCTTGCCCTTACTTGTGCCTACCCAGGAGTGCATTGAGGAAGCCTAAGGGGCTGTACAGGTGTTGATCAGCTGACTTGGGGTCCTGTGGGCCATGCCTTTTCTCAGGATTCCTGACCATGGCCTGGCCCTTGGGCTTGAAGCTGGGGCTAGATTCCAGGGTCCCACTTCCTCCCTGGTCCCAAAGGTAGCCCAACTTCAGAATACCAGCTGCTGCTGTCCCAGCCTTAGTTCCCTGTGGGCACTCAGGACCCACCAGACAGCATCCCATCCCTACCAGCCCCACTTTAACCCCTCTCTGCTCCACTTGGCACCCCAGTGCCTCTGGGAGACTGTGCCCCTTTTTTCTTCCTGGGCAGTGAAATACCATGATAAGCTTTCTTTCTATGTGCATACAGCATCCACCAGTCAGGGACCCTATCTGGAACCTTGACATTTGTTACTACTAACCTTGCATTGTTAAAGTGCAATAGTTTGATAGTAGAATTGTTACTGTTATTGTAAATGCAAGATGTGAGATAATGAGATGATAAGTGAGGAGTAGGTGTAATAGTAATAATTAAGAATAGTTGGTACTTTCTTTACTTAGAATCTTTGTGTTTATTTCAGGAAATTTAATTTCTAATGTATACATTTTGTACTCAGATACAGAGGCAGCAAGGGTCTTGGTTCATGTTCCTTTCTTGAGTTTCATTGCTCTAGTTTGGCCTAGTTGCTCTCTACATCTAGTGCACAACTATCCCCTCTGGAATTTTATTCCCTTTCCTCAGGATTTCTTTCATTTCCTATGTAGGAGTGCAGGACTCTTGTTTTTTTATATGCCATTTTTTTATTGTCTAACTCTGTCATAGGAGTGCAGGGCCTTTCCTTTAGTAGCTTTTTGATGAAGGGTGTGTCTGACATATATTTTTGAGACCATGTATGTTTGAAAAATGGTATTCTCTATTTTTAAAATGATTAACTTGATAGTTTGGCTGGGTATAGAACTCTAGGATGGAAATAATTTTCCTTTAGAATTTTAAAGGCACTGTTCCATCATTTTCTTGCTTCTGTTAGTACTCTTTAGAGATCTGAAGTTATTCTTACTTCTGATTCCTCAGTGAAAGCTTGTAGAATCTGAAATTTCACTATAACATGCTTCGGTTTGGGTCTGTTTTTAACTGTTCACTAGACATTCATTGGACTCTTTCAGCCTGGCTGTGCTTGTCCTTGAGCTGGAATGTTTTCTTAAATTATTTAGTTGTTGATGTCTTTCTCTCTTTTACCATTACATTATTCCAATTAGAGTTTTTGGATGGGTTCTCCAATTTTCTTGTATATATATTTTTTCTCTTATTTACTTCTTTGTCTTTTTGCTTTACATTCAGAAATATTTGTTAACTTTATCACCTAGTTCTTCTATTGACTTTTCCGTTTCTTCTATTGTGTTCTTAATTCTGTTTTATTCAGAATATATATATATCTATGTATACACACACACACACACACACACACATATATATATATATAGTATCCTATTCTTAAATCAGGAATAACATACTGTTTGTGGATATTAATGACTTTTAAAAAATGTTCTTCTTTCGTAACTTTTTTTTTTGGTCTTTGTCTTTCATGTTAGAGACTTTATCCTATTGCCTTCCATTTCCTTGTATGATAATATAATGCGATGTGGGGGATTAACAAGATGATTGGAATATCTGAATTTGTGAGTTTTGAACTTCATAGTAAACTGGTCTGGGCAGTCTATTTTTGGGGAATTCCAGCAAGACCTTTATGTCTTGTTCTTTGGAATAGTCAGATACTTCCAGAGAATAGTCTTCCTTTTCCATGCCGTCGTCTTTTTTTTTTTTTTTCCCAATTGACCTTTCACCAGGGTTGGAGAGAATACATATTGAGTGGAATGTGTTTTCAGAGGGCATCTAGAGTATCTTACTGACTTTCAGTTTTCACTATTCCCTCTTATAGCCAAATCATCGTACTCTATGCCACTTTCATTCCCATTTCCAAAAGTTCTTCTAGTTCATATATCTTTTGAAGATTCTGCCATTTAAATCAGGATCATTCTTAATTTGTCCCCAAAAAAGTTCTTCTAGTTCATGTATCTTTTGAAGATTCTGCCATTTAAATCAGGATTATTCTTAATTTGTCCCCAGTACAGCTTGGAATCCGGGGTTTTGCTGACTATGGAGTTAGTTATCACTGGTCTTGTTTATTTTCCAGCATCCAAAATATTTATAGCTATTGTTTCTTATTTTCCTCCTTTTTGAGTCTTTGTGTACTAAAAAAATCCCTTTATGGTAATTTTTGTGGGATTTAAGGAGGGAGTGAAGTTAAGTATTTTTAGTTCATCATCCTCACATCTTCCTAACTTGCCTTTTTGCTTTTAATGTACATAATACTGCTAATGATAACTTGTGTAATTAAAGTGTTTTAACTAAATGGATGTATTTGTCAAATATGGTAAAACCTTTTATTTAGCTTCTGTGGAATTTTCAATAATTTGCATATGCAAAGTTTTCTAAGAGTGTCATATATAAAAAATGTGGTAGTTGACTAGATTTAATTCCATACATTTTTTTTTCATTACTACTTGTGGGACTCTTGGAAAATGATTACATTCTCTAGTAATAAAAATGTGAGATTATAGCACTTGTACTGTTTATTTTACATGGTCATTGTAAGAGTGAAATGAAAAAAACAAAAACCTGTGAAGTGCTAGTTTTTAATTAAACTCTGTCATCAAGTCAGATCCGATACTCATAGTGACCCCTCCTTGGGTTTCCAAGGATGTATCTCTGTGGAAGTAGATTGCCCAATCTTCCTTCCGAAGAGTGGCTGGTAGGTTTGAACTGCCAGACTTCTAGTTAGCAGTCAAATGCCTTAGGTACTATGCTACCAGAGCTCATGGGAAATATTTATCTAACATTAGAAGTGGCTTCCAAATATGTGTTTTTGCAAAGAAGTGATGCTTGGGTTCATTACAAATGCCTATCTAAAAGAAATTTCTTGTAGTCTATGGCATTATGCAATCAAGATATGGTCTACTTTTCTTAAGAATATTAATAAAAATTTCTAGTAGATTATTCTAAAATTTTCTATAGATTTTCTTCAGAGTTCAGCTGTCCTGAACATGTAGCTCCACCATGTTGTTGTTTTTAGATGCTGTTGAGTTGATTCTGACTCATAGCAACCCTGTGTGACAGAGTAAAGCCTCCCCTAGGGTTTTCTAGGCCGTAATTTTTATGGGAGCAAATTCCCAGGTCTTTCTCCCACGGAGCTGTTTGGTGAGTTTGAACCATTAACTTTTTGGTTAGAAGCCAAGTGCCTCTGTAGTATCTTGAAAACACTCTAAAAACTGAAAAGTGTATTTTTCTATTTTGGATTTTGAAGCGCAGAAATTTTTAGTCTTGGTAGCCAACCTTGTAGTCAAATGGTTATTTTTTCTTGAAAGTAGGAGTTGAAATCCTAAAAATAAAGATTCTTAAACATATAAAATTTTGTGAGATTTTTGGGATAGAAATGAAAACACTGGGAATTAATTTCAGCTCACCAATCTCTGGAGCAAATTCTGTGTTTCACAGTATTTAAGAGAATGGAAGATGAGAAGATACGATTTCTGTCATTTAAAACCAAACCCAACCCACTGCCATTAATACAATTCTGACTGGTAATGACCCCTAAAGTGTTTCCAAGGCTGTAAATCTTTACAGAAGCAGATTGCTTCATCTTCGTCCTGTGGAGGAGTGGGTTTGAACTGCTGATGTTCTGGTTAGCAGCCAAATGCGTCACCCACTGCCCTACCGGAGCTCCTTTTTGGTCCTTTAGGTACTCCTATATAAGGATGTAAGTAATGAAATGTGGTAAGTATTAATGATGGTATACATAAAAGGTCTTGAGAGAGGACTCCCATTGGTTTTGGGGGGCATTCATAGTAAGAAGAAAGAGTAGGGAAGGATTGTCAATGATTAGATGATTTAAGTTGAAGCATGAATAGAATTTATTGGGTGTATTAGCATAGGATCTTAGGGCTAGTGGATAGAGCATGACCAAAGGCACATCTACATATTAAGAGTTCTAAAGCTTAAACAAGGGAGCTCTGGTAGCGTAGTGCCTAAGGCACTTGGCTGTTAACCAGAAGACTGGTGGTTCAAACCCACCAGCCACTCCTTGGAAGGAAGATGGGGCAATCTACTCCATAGTGATACTGCCTTGGAAACCCAAGGAGGGGTCGCTATGAGTCGGGTCCAACTCGACGGCACATAGCAACAACAACAACAAAGCTTAAACAAAGGTGTTGGCAATGGCACTGGCTGTCTGAATAACTGTCTAACCATTTTACTTTTCTAAACTCTTTCCATCATGCACAGGAACAGAATTAATGTGAATATAACTCCATGGGCTGGGACTGAGTGTGGCATGGGGTTGTATTTCAGCTCTTAAAGCTTTTGTGAAGTTATTTAATCTCTGCGCCTTTTTTCTCATTCTCAAATTGGAGGTACTACTTTCTCAGGTTAGTGTGAAAATTAATTTATATAATGATATAAAACCTATCTGAAGGCTTGATCCATATCAATCTACCTCCCTACTCCCTTTTCCCCAGGGTCTGTTGTGTGAAGTAGACAAGTATATTTATTGATTTGACTTAAAGAAAAATGAGCAAATTCGTAGTAACATGATTGTAGTTACTAGAGGATGGTATAATGATGGAATTTAGATTATGTCTCTTATTTTGAAATCTAAATTAGCTGAAAAGTAATTGTTATATCCACTATTACTAACCATTAGCTTGCCCAGGAAAATTTAGGACTGAGAAAGAAGTAGTCTGGATTTACAGCAGAAAGGTATTTGGCCAGACAAGGGAGGCTTAAGAGGGTTTTGGGAAGAGGATGGGGAGGGAAGGGGAGCCTTGTGCTTGTGAGAGTGTGTTACATAATTTAAGTCTTTGTGGAATCTGTCTCTTGAATGACAGAAGCTGTTCATCAGGCAGCTCTAAATTTCTTGGCTATTTGTATGCTTTGTTCTCTACCCCTTCCACTTAACCTTACTCACTCTATTGCTTATACCATTGTGTTCCCTGTTCTACTCCCAGTTTACTAACATTTTCCTTTTAATGAATAGAGTTTTACTTGAGCCACCCTCAGAGAATCACAGGTTTATTTTTGAAGAATTAGTATGGCTTAGATCAAATATAACATTTTTTTTTTTTTTTTTTAAATTTCTGAAACAGTACTTGAAAGGGTTTTTATATACATTGCCCAATTTGCCTCATGGAGAAGAAATAAAAGCCCTTTAAAGCTGAGTAGGTTTAAAAAATTTTTTGGTAACTTTTATTATAGAAAATTTCAAATACTGAAATAGAGGGAATGAGTTAATGAATCCCATGTGCCCATCACTAAGCTTGAACAATTACCAACTCATGGTACCAGGCTCTGTTTAGTTATGCCTCTACCAACCGTCTACACCATTAGACAACAGTTTTGATAAATACCTACACCTGGTGATGGATAGAAACAAGATAGCACAGGGCAGCTAAATTTTAGGAAGACAGATCATGGAAGAGAGAAGGAAAAGGTAGATTCTCTAGCTAATCTGAGCAAATCAAGCAAACAGGTTCTTAGTGTGTTTTTGCCTTCTCCTTCTTGATGGCTATGGTTCAGCCAAGACAGATTTGTTGGGATCTGTCTCAAATTTGTCTTAATATATTTACTTTCAAATTGAATTTTACCTTTTTGTGTGCTTTTTTTTTTTCCAGGCGTGTCCACATTCTTTATTTTCATTTGTGTTTTATTCCTATCAAAATTTTGGGAGGTCTGTGGCAGGTTATGAAATGTAATTTGCCCTGGGACCAAACATTCACCTGGGGATGTCTTTGTGACCATCTGGACTACTGAAAGAGAATAAATTATTTTTGTCTGTTTTGTAAATTACTCAAAATAAGCTTTGTTGCCTTTTCAGTTCTAATGATTCTAGTCCTTTCTCAGTAATTATTTAAAGTAATTGTTAAGATTTCAAAAATTTGAATGCAAACTTAAACCATTCTGCTAGATTTGAGCACTTTGGGGCATTAATTCTATGGGGAAAATCTTTAGCCTTCTGTAATTGAAATTAATTTGATCAAATGACTATCAGGATTTAAAAAAAATTAATTTTCCAGAATTTACAAAATTGACACTCTACTCATGGTAAAAGTACTATAAAAGGTAGGGGGAAAAAAGGCCTTGAGCAGGGTATGACTTTGACTTTTTTTTTTTTCTGGACTGAAATGGAGGCTTTCTTTCAAGCAAATTCCCTAATGTTTGCTCTGTGTGATTTGGCTCTATCTCTGTAACTGCTAATATGTGGCATGGATTTCAAGCTGTCTGGGATCTGGATGTGCCCAAAGTCTGTATTGCAAGTCCGGATTCACGAGCATTATGTTACAAAACTGGCTTGCTGCCTCTTTTCTTTTTCTGTGTCCTGAGTAGCTGCACTGTCTGTTGCAGTATATGCATTAGCTGTTGTCTGTGTTCTGTTTCCTGCAGGCTGACAAAGTGGGAGGGGCTTTGTTTGATACATTGCTGAGTTTTCACTGTGAGTTCTTGAGTGCACATTGCAGCCATCTTAATTACACTTCAGTGCAACTGAGACAGTGCAGCTGTCTCAAAATGGCTGCTGACCTAGTCTTTGTAGCTGCTTAGGCAGCAAGTATGCCAGTAAGGAGACTTATCACATGCATCAAGACCAGAGGTAAGAACCAATTACTTTTTATCTTTAAACATTCTAATAAAAAAAACATCAGAATTTAACTTGGTTTTTCTAGGAAGGCAACTTAGAGATTGTTTTTTTTAAGAAGTTGAAGTAAATGTTTGCTGATAGAACCTTTAAGCCTCTATTATGGAAATAGCACATAGGATGGTGAGGTCAAAGGTTAAATTCCTGTAATTTTTCACCATCTTATGTGGTCTCATTGCCAGAACATTTGATCACCACACTAATGCTTTTCTGGCCTTAGTTAACTTAATTTTCCTTTTATGTTGAATATTTTAGTTTCTTTGATAATTATTTGTAGAAATTAAAAATAATATAACATCTGAATAGAAATTTTTAGGAGAAGCCATAAATAAGCCTTTTTTTGCTGGAAGAGTGATTTTTTTCCCCCCTTTTTCTTTTTCTTTTTTCTGGGTTGAGGTTTATTTGTTGTTTTGTTTTGTTTGGAGGTATTGTTTGATAATTTTCTATGAAGAATATGGATTCTCTGGATATAGATCATAGTTACAGAAAGAAAATGTTAAAATGCTTTAAGGCTTATTTTTTGTATTACGGTTCCACTTCTTTCTAATCATGCTGCCTATCTTGACCATCCAACTCTTTAATGGTACTTAACTTTTAATTCAAATTACTTTTTGTTTAAATTGACATTCATGTTCAGATTTTGAACGTCGAAATAAGTTCATATATTCTAGGCCTGAGATACCTCTTTTCATTATAACTACTGTATTTGAATGCAAAAACCTAAAGCTGAATTGTTTTAGTTACTTGAGTGGTATTAATTGTTGATGTCCACTTCAGTTTTAGTTTAAACGTGTGTATTTAAAAGTAATAGTACTCAGTGATGTCACAAATTTAGTTTCAGAATTTTCCAAAAGCTTTCTTAACCTTGCCCTAGCTTTGAAACGTTTATTGAGATAGTGTAATTCCACAGTTACCCAGAAAGGTGGAAGAATGAAATTAATATTAATATAATATTCCAGACAACAGAACAGTTATTCTTGAAGCACTGACACTTCAATTATAGTATTCATTAATTTTTTTTTCTAAGTGGTATAGTACACTTCTATGACTTTGTCAGTAGAGTATTCTGTCTATATCTCTGATTAATGTAGCATGAAACAGTAGGTTTGGAGCTTTTTGTAAATTCTTACATGGGACCCTAGTATATGAAAAGGATAAATGTATTTTATTGTTGTATAATTTGTTTATAATGTTAAGTGTATAACATTCACTTGTTACAAGTTTACTTACTAAAATGAAAACAAACAAAATTTTGAAATGAGATGATATATAATAATGTTATATGAGTGTCAGGATCTAGTTCCCCAATTTTGTAGAACCCTAATTGCTAAGCTACTGAGGAATTCAGTTTGCAAAATAATTTAAAAAAAAATCTTTATGTTCTTTTTTGATTTTCATGAGCCAGAATCCATGTTCCGCAGGGTTGGTTCTACCTCATGGTGACCTCATGTATCAGAGTAGAACTGTTCTCCGTAAGGTTTCCAGTGACTGATTTTTTGGAATTAGATTGCCAGGCTTTTCTTCTGAGGTGCTTCTGGGTGAACTTGGCCATCCAACCAGCTGAGAACATTGTTTACAGTTTGAAATTATTGTCTTAATGAAAACTTGAGTTTATTCAACTTGTCCTTGAGGGTTTATTTAAAAAATAAAATACAGGCATGCATCACTTTATGTCTGTTTGGACAGCATTTGACTGCATATACATCTGTGGTCCCGTAACATTATTATTATTATTATTATTATTAAAAAGGGAAAGCAGTTCTGCTTGTTTGTTATTCCCCCCTAATGATTTTAAAGATACCCCCCAAGCCCCTAAGTGAACAATAAGCAGGGCTCCAGGTTGCATCCTAGTGTCCACAGTGGCTCCTCCTGTCCTTCCTCCTTCCCCTCTTTCTGGCTTCATTCACCTACCCTGCTGCCATACAGTCTTTCAAGTCTGGTGAAGGATAATGCCTACTGTGTCACCTCTTTTCTTACCATGGGTGCTGGTGGTATTGGGTAGGCTTGAGATGCTTGCGGGCTGTTGGCTCTGGTGGTGGCTGTACATGATCAGGAAATTGCCACACCAACAGGGTGGTGGCAGCCAGTGTAGCCACCACCAGCCATACTCCCCTGGCAACTGCAACCCATTCCCTACCTGTCCCCCCACCCAACCCTCTACCCCCAGACATGAGCAAAGTCCCAATCTGGCTGCCAATGTAGCCCTCACCAAGTTGCGAGGCAACCTGGCAAGACTGGCTTTCTGTATTCAGTGGAGGTAACTCTGGGGTTTTGTCCACTGGGCTCCCGTAAGGCTTTAATACAATAGGCTTTATGTGGATTCAACTACAGATTGTACAGGAACTGCTTGTATATAATAATATGGTGTTTGCTCAACATCGAAATTGCTTAACGTCCTTTTTCACAGAATGTATCGTTGACATTAAGTGATGCAGACCTGTAATTATTTTTCTTACCTTAATCATTTGTTCAGTCCTCTGAAATATATTCACAATATTTATGTTTCATCAACAGCTTTATCACTTATTTTACCTTTATTAACTTATTACATTAGGAAGTTAGTAGGAATAATCTTAATATGGTATAGTAGTTTTTATAATTTAAACATCAATTTGTGTAATCTAATCATATGAGTTTGCCCCTAAAAGAGCAAATGAAAAAAATCAGTATGGGTAAAGAATTCTGTCCTTCATTTCTTTTAATAAAGTTCTACCCTGGAGTAAGTATGACGTAGGAATGTGAATATACTGTGCCATTAATTAATCTGATTTCCCTCATTCCTCTTGTAGTATGAACAGCTCACTATCTTGGGAGAAAATTTTACTCTTTAAAACATGTTTCTAAAATTAATTCTTATGTAGGACCCCAGTATATAAAAGGGAGAAATGTGATATTTTGTCATGTTCAGTGCAAATGATGTGGATTGACGAAGTAGTCTCAACAAAGGGCTCAAATATATGAAAGATCACATAGATGCCGCAGGACCAGGCAGTGTTTCGTTTTATTGTACATAATGTTGCCATGAGTTGGAGCTGACTTTATGGCAAATAAAAACAACTCATTTTATAAGGTTAAATTAAAACATTTACTTAAAAGATTATAATTATCACATATTATGTCTTGTTTCAAAATTCTGTTTACATCAGACTAATTGTTCTTATTTTATTAATTATAATCTTATGAGTATCAGAATCTAGTTCTCTTATTTGTAGAACCCAAGTCAAGATTCTTGCAGTTTCATACAATGCAAGCCAACTCCTTGGTTTGGTATTCTTCAATGCTAGAGTAAAATTGAGTAGATTGGAAGTATTGACCAATTTATGTTAGTCTTCAGAGAAGGACCTCTGAGAAATTTTAATGATCTACTATTTTTATATTATTTTGTTGACTCACATTTCCTTTCTTACAAGATAACTTCACTAATTATCACTTGTACATGGGAAACACCAACATCCTGTTGCTAAAAAGAATATTATTGCCAATTCTTTTAGTGTCATGTTGCATTTTTACAAGTGTAAGCATAAACTAGATCTCACTGGGATTACTACTTTTGAGATTGGTGACAGTTTTCAAGTTCTTTATGCTGAATTCCTAGTTAATTATTATGCAGGATAATTGAGAACATAATAAATTTGGGAACTGGGTAATTGTGGGTTTATGGCATTGCTTTGGTAACTTCTTTACATGTTTTTAGGGAGCTCTGTGGTACTGTGGTTAAGGGATTGGGCTACTAACCAAAAGTTTCGAACCCACTAGCTGCTATGTGGGAGAAAGAGGAGGCAATTTCTTCTGTAGAGATTTACAGCCTTGGAAACCTTAGGAGGTTTACTATGAGTTAGAATCCACTTGATGGCATTGGGTTTTTGGTTACGTGTTCTCATTTGTTTACCTCATATAATAGTTTTCTCAAGACTCTACGGGAAATGGAGTGGTGGAAAGAGTATTGAATCCAGAATTTGAATCCTGTTTTGACTACCTTTTTCTCATATTCATCCCCTTATTCCATTTTCTGACTCTATTTCCTAATTTATAAAATGGGAAAAAATTTCTGTCTATTTGGCAAGGATATGCTCAAAATCAATTTACACAGTGTCTGAATAGTACAATGAAATACTGTATAAATATCTGGCTTACCAATTTTTCCAGTAATATTTGAATGTTTTTCAGTTTTATTTGCTTTTCAGATGTTATTTATTTTTCAACTGTGATTGGATCAGTGAATGGGAAATTTCTCATTCAGCTCATGTTTAAGAAGGAAGAAGTACCAATTAATAGAGATATATCAACTTAGTGATGTTATATATTCATGTTTGTTCCACTGGGTCTGTGCCGTGAGAATCAGCATGAATCCAGTTCCCAAAATGTAGAGATTGATTCAGTCTTCACATTCCCACTTTTCCATTCTTCTTGTCTTCCTCTTTCTCCCTCCTACCCCCAAAACTCCCTCCCATCCCCCAAAACACTCTCTCTCTCTCCCTCCCCCCCCTCCCTCTCCCTCTCCCTCTCCCTCTCCCTCTCTCCCTCTCTCCCTCACCACCTGGAGCTAGGTCAGAACTTGCAAGTTGAAAGAATGTCTTCCTTCAGACTGCCAAACAGGCAGATGCCAGCCACAAATTTGAAGAGTCTACAGGTTACCCCAAAAGACACCCCAGTCTTCTGACCTGCTGGCTTCTGCTATCCCTTTGGGTTAGATAATTCACAGCAGTATATCATACTTACAGCTACAGATTTATAGTCAAAATATGCAAATAAAGAGAGGCATGGGATGAGATATGGGGAGGGTTCCTGATACAGAGCTTTTTTTGTTCCAAGGAATGCACTACTCTGGAGAGCAAGTGTTCTCACCAACATGAAGCTCTCTGAGCTTTTATATTCTAGGCTTTTATAAATCACTCCTGCATGATAACATGGTGCTGTCAAGTTGATTCCGAGGCTTAGTGACCTGAAGTAACAGAGCAGAACTACCCCATAGGGTTTACAAAGCTGTAATCTTTATAAAGCAGACCGCCACATCTTTTCTCCCATGGAGTAGTTGGTGGGTTTGGACCACCAACCTTTTGGCTAACCACTGACTGTTTAACCACTGTGACACCAGGGCACCTCTCTTCCTTGTGTAGTATGTTATGCCAATTGAGCTTGATGCCCCCTGCAACCATGGTCCGGAGCCCACAGGTCCAACTACTTCCTCCCTCTGGGTAGCTGGTGGTGGCCAAGAAGTGACTACAATCAAGGCTGTAAATCTTTACTGAAGCAGACTGCTTTATCATTCTCCCACAGAGCGGCTGGTGGGTTCACATCACAGACCTACTGGTTAGTAGCCCAGTGCCTTAACCATAGTTCCACCAGTCTCTTTAGGAGCCGGGGACAAGGACCACCTTAGTTGGGGTAATACTGGGTCCTTACTCCATAGGGTCCTACTCTGTTACTTGAATTAGCCATCCTTTGCTGTATCTGGGTAGTGGCAAATGTGTTTATTAAATAAAGCCAATATAGAATATTAGCATTAGAAAAGTAAGAGAAACATTTCAACCATCTGGCTGAATCCTACAAATGCTCTGTGAGAAAATAACTTCTCTAAAGAATTACTTGAATTCAGGGCCTACAGTTTTCTGTGTTTCAGTACAGATGAGAATCTCAGAAGAGTACAGTTCTCTTTCAGTGGTCACAGGCTGGTAGCCAACAGATTTGTTTTTAAATTTTTTAAGCTCTGCCCATTTTTCTAGTTGTTAACATTTAAAGTTGTTAGATTGCATACAAAAATCTGGCTGTCTTGCCTGCTGGGCATTTCTGATTGAAAAAAATAATCTCTAGTTGAGTAGCTGCTGTCCCCTTCAAATAGGGAGGGCCTCCTCCTTCTGTTCACATCTTCTTCATTGATTCACATTACTTGACCCATCCCTGTGTGCAGTTGCTTTTGAAATCACTGTCCTGTTTATTTGCTAGATTGTTGGCATCCTGACTCAAAAAACCAAACCAAACTCATTGTCATTAAGGCAATTCTGACTTACAGTAACCCCCATTAGGTTTCTGAGGCTGTAAATCTTTATGGAAGTGGATAGCCCCATCTTTCTTCTGCAGAGTGGCGGGTGGGTTTGAACCACTCACCTTGTGGTTAGCAACCAAATATTTTGTCCCCTACTCCACCAGAGCTCCTTTTTGCATTCTTAAGTATTTAAAATATAGCTTCTAATTCTGGAGAAAGTGACAATGGAAAGTAAGAGACTTGAGAAAATACTATTTAGAAACGTTTTTTTTTTTTTTCTTTTTAGAAACTCTTGACTTTTTTTTTAATGTGAAAAGTTTTTTTTTCTTAAATGATAGAGATATTACTATAACTTGATGTTCCTAATGATATACTGAATAAGAAAAAGTTAGATTATATTCAGTTTATTCATTGTACTGAAAAGGTAAATGAAATACATTCTATAAAAGATTTTTTCCAAAATTTGTAGAGCTAAGAAGTTGTAACACTTAAATAAGTTTCCTGTATATAGAAAGTTTTCTTAACTGCAAAAGAAAGACACTAACCAAAAAACCAAACTCATTGTCATCAAGTTGGATCCGACGCATAGCGACCCCTCCTTGGGTTTTTGGAAATAGATTGATTGACCAGTCTTCCTTCTGAGGAGTGGCAGGTGGGTTTGAACCACCAGGCCTTCTGGTTAGCAGTGAAATGCCTTAGGTACTACTACACTACCAGAGCTCCTTGGTAACTCAAAGGGAGTGCTAAAATAATGTTACTTCTTTTTTTTGAAAATGAGTTTCAAAGTTGTGAGAAAACTTAGTGAAAATTGAAGAAGCAGTTCATCTTGCACAGGAAACATTGATTCCTTGCCTTCCTACTTTCCCACACCCCCAAAAGAAAACGTGGTTTGGGAGAAAGCTAAAATCTGTTTTCAAACAAGTGATCTTTTTTTAATTGCTCAAGTAGGACTTTCACAAAATTGTTCTCTGTTGGGAATTTGTAACAGTCTCTTATTAGTAATTAATATGTGAATATGGAAATGATAAAAATAGTGCTAATTGACCTGGTGAATCTTTATAACTTTAATGAAACAGGGAGTTTAACCTTAGAGAGGAGTTGCTTCTGTTTTTTTCCTAAGAGCTTCTGCCTTCCCTGTGGAAGTAAGCAAGACAATTGTCCAGGAGAGTCATCAGGAAAAGAAGGGGCTTTGTTACCTAACCCAGTGCTTTCCATTGGTGGATATAGAAGTATCATAGAGTGTATAGTGGAAAGCATTAATACAGAAGAAAAGATTATTTTTGTTGTGGTACTGTTATTAAGTAGCTGTATACTTTTGGATAAATTACTTAACTCATTATGCCATTCCTTGATCATTAAATGAGGGAGGGGAAGGGGGTTGGACTAGATAAGGGGTTAGAAAAGAACTTGAACTTTGAAGTCAAACAGAGTCATGGTGTATCCATATTTTCCCCCTCACTAGTTAGAGCTTTAGGAGCTCTGGTAGTGTAGTGCCTAAGGCACTTGACTGCTAACCAGAAGGCTGGCGGTTCAAACCCACCAGCCACTTCTTGGAGGGAAGGTTGGGTAATTTACCTCCATAGTGATACCACCTCGGAAACCCAAGGAGGGGTCGCTATGAGTCAGATCTGACTCCACAGCACATAACAACAACAACAACAGTTAAAGCTTTAAGGAACTTTGGTGATATAATGGTTAAGGCATTTGGCTGCCAACCAGAAAGTTGGTGGTTCAAACCCACCAGTTGCTCCTTGGAAGAACGATGAGGCAGTCTGCTTCTGTAAAGATTTACAGCCTTAGACACCCAAAGAGAGTCACTGTGAGTTGGAATTGACTCAGTAGCAGTGAGTATGAGTTAGAGCTTTATATAAGAAATGTATATGTAGTGCTCAAGGTACAGTGCGTGTTTTATAGTAAATGCTCAATAATTGTTAGGTATTATTTTTATGGAAATACTTAAGTTACTATTTTCAGAACCTCAGTTTTCTGATCTTTTTTTTTCTTTTTACTTTTATTGCGGTAAAAATGTATACAACAAGACATTTGCCAATGTATACAACAAGACATTTGCCAACATAACAACTTCCACAGAGTTTTCTTATCTTTAAAATGGGGATGATAATGTCTACCATATAGGGTTGATACTGGGATTTAAATGAGAATAACAAATAAAAAGCATTTAGTGCAACTTGTTGCACAAATTATGAATAAATATTGGTAGCTTTTTTCTCCCAAGGTTCCTTCCAGCACAGATTTTTTTCTTTTCCTTTTTTATTCCAATTGTTATTTCAGGACAGTGGAGTTGGGAATAATACAGATTACTGGGTACTTTAGAAGAGGATTAAAGGAGGTAGGGCACTTATTAGAAGCCTGGCTGATTTACAGTAAAAATATCTGAGTACAAAGTGTTCACAGTTTAACAGTGAAGACTTTTAAGAGCTTAAAGGGGACAAAACAAGAATTCTTAATTGGGCTAAGGCAATGATAGAGTAAAAACAAAAAATGGACTTAATTGATCAATAGATTTAACAAATATTTATTATGCACCTGTTATTTGCCAGGCACTGTTTTTTTTAAATTGTGATTTGGGTGAAAGTTTACAGAGCAAATGCACTTTCCATGTAGCAGTTCACATACACTGTCTCATGACATTGACTACAATTTACCACAATGCAACAGCTCCCTTCCCACTTCTTCCCCGTAGTTACCTCCTCCCTGTGCCCTTCCCTCCATGCACCCCTGCCCCCAAGCTGTCTCTCAGTGCATACACAGCCCTTCTATTCTCCCATGATTGTTCTCTCCAAGGAGTTTGTCTGCCTGGTGTAAATGTTCACCTCATATGCCTGTCTTTTGTTTGACTGGAAGCCATAGGAGTGGGTTCGATTCCAGACCTGGAGGGCAGCCAGAGGCCATAGTCTCAGGGGTTCCATTAGGCTCTAACAGACCAGCAAACCTGATCCCACACACACACACGGTTTTGAGTTTTGTTCCACATTATTCTCCCACTCTATCCAGGATCTCCTACATAGATCCCCCTCTGAATGGTTGACAGTGGTAGCCAGGCACCATCTAGTTCTTCTGGTCTCATAGTCATATAGGCTGAGGATCGCGTGGTGTACCAGTTGCTTGAACTAATTGTTTCCATGAATCTTTGGTTTTCTTCATTCTTCTTTACTCTGTATGAGGAGAGACCCATCGCTGCATCTAGATGGCTACTTGGAAGCTTTTAAGATCCCAGTCGCTACTCGCCAAAGTAGGATGTGGAACAATGTTTGCCAGGCACTGTTTTGATCCCTGCTCTCATAGAGTTTATATTGGAAGGAGGGTAAGATGATAAATATAAGAAATTTACAAACACTAAGGGATTGAGAATACTGGATATGGGATGGAATAGCCTAGCGCTAGATAGGCTTTACTCAAAATCTGTTCCTTGGATCTGTCTAAGGGCTATTTGTTTCCGGTCTTCTATGAGATATTGTTGTTGTTATGTGCCATCAAGTTGGACCTGACTAATAGCAACCTCTCCTGGGGTTTCCAAGGCAGTATCACTACGGAAGTAGATTGCCCAACCTTCCTTCCGAGGATTAGAACTGAAATTAAGAGTATCTAGAAATTTTTTGTATTAATCCAATAAAGTAATTTTATAGTTGAATTAAATAATGAAAAAACTGAGGATTATATTTTGTATGCTTTTGTTTTCATTTCATTTTTCCAGTTGTCCATTTTCTTTGTATTTTATAGAAGTATTGATCTATATGGGATTGAAATAAAACACTGGTCCTTTACTCTTTTAAGGAGATCTGGTGGCATGGTGGGTAAACAGAAAGTCAATGGTTCAGAACCACTAGCAGCTCCATGGGAAGAAGATGAGGCATTAAAGTTGGGTCAAGATTTACAGCCTTAGAAACCCAGTGGGAGTCGCTATGAGTTGAAGTTGACTCAGTGGTAGTGGGTTTGCCCTGTTAGTTTGAGAAGAAGTGAGCTAGATCAACAGCTTCCATGTTAGCACCTCAGTAAGCAGGTTGTGCAGAGAATCTGAGCTTCTTATGATTATTAATTCACTGTCAGGTGATTGTTTAACTTACTTGATTTTTAAAACACAGTATTGAAACATATCTACATCTGAACATAGATGTTGAAACGTTATCTACATTACATTTTATGCTGGACCAAATGATTTTAGATCTTTTCATTTTCAAGTACTTTTATTCAAAGATCTGGATACATGCAAACCCAAACCAAACTCACTGCCATCGAGTCGATTCTGACTTGTAGCAACCCTGTTGGTTTCTGGCGGTAAATCTTTATAGAAGTAGATTGCCCAGTCTGCCTTCTGCGGAGTGGCTGGAGGGTTTGAACTGCCAACCTTCTGGTTAGCAGTCAAATGCCTTAGGCACTACACACCAGATCTTCTTACTTGGATACATATACAAATTAAATCTAAAATTACAGAGATAGAAGAATGATGTAAAAAAAAATTAAAACTGGAAGGAATACAAACAATGGTTTTTCTAAGGTCTCTCTTCTAAACTCTGAGATTTTATGATCAAGATATAATACTAAGGAAACTCTTTTGGTAACAGACCTTGATTCCTACCACATGTTAGGTATATGCTACATGAAATTACATCATACTGTATTTTTTCCTGGTCTTTCATCAGCTACTGGAGAGACCTAGATCCTGAGAATAGAATATAGTCATTTGAGGAAAACTATTATTGTTTATTGGGGATAAACCTAGGTAACTTTAATGATTATCCACATGTTAGAAGCCTGTATACCCTATTGACAGATGATAACTTTATCATTCTCCTTATTTACAGCCTCAACATTTTTATCATGTAATAGGGGTAACTTAAGAACTGTTTTCAAGATAGCTAAAATAAGATCTAGAAATAAGGAACATCCTGACATTGAAAGTAAGATCACCTTAAAAAAAAAAAAAAAAACAAAAAAACGAAATAAGGAACATAATTTGGATAGCTCCTACTTAGCATTTTAAGTATTTCATTTTATTATCTTTTTACATGTGACACTAAACTTTTGTGGATTGTTAATTAAATATTAATTTTAATATATCTATACTCTTAATAAAATAAGTGAAAAAATAGCAGTGGAAATGTAGAATTATGTAGTAGTAGGTCATAAAATAACTATTTAAAACAAATTTAAACAAAGGACCTCATTGATAGTGACTCAACTCTTGCCCACACAGATTTGGCCAATAAAAACAATACTGGGAAATTGTCCCACTGAAGGAATTTGTTCTTGTGCAGGTACTGGTTAACATACCTTGGATTTGATACTGAGTGCATGCTTTAGTAATATTAACTGGTGACAAATGTATTGAATTATTTAACCATCATAATAGTGATACCTGAAGATGCTTAAGTCTTATTATTTGGTGAAAGATGAAACAATATGATTCTAAGAATAAATCTATCTAATGGTTATTTTATATTTAATTGATTAGTTAACAAAATTTGGAAGGTATCTGTAGAGTAGAATGATGGTAGGTTTTAGGTTATATGAATTATAATTTTATATTTTTAATGATTATTAAAAAATAGCAGCAATTAAATTTATGTAATCATACAAAAAGTAAACTAAGGCTTTTGAATATCTCGGGGGGTTAAAAATATTTTGGTGAGGTTGGTGTAAAATATCAATTATATAATAATTATAAGTTGGTTTTCTTTTATTAGCTGAAATTGAATTATTGGTAGATAGATGACTGGATATATTCTAGACCCAGTCAATGCCTATTGGGGTACAAATGGGGAGGGTTTACTCAGCAGTATTCTTCTTTAGTTTGGTCAAAAAATGAGGACTGCTTTATGTAAATTGTTCTTACTGGCGCCAGCTAGCTGTAACTGCAGTCTGGCTGTGCTAGGGCAGCAAATAATATGTGTTGTGGATTTTTTGTTTGGAATGTATAAGAATTCATCCTTTTGGACTGAAAAGAACAGAGTTGATAACAATAGAAAAGGAATAATAAGACTTCCAAATTTGACAATGAACATGTGAGATAGTGAGAAGCTATAAACCTTTTAAGCTTTTAGTTCTGCTTTTATAGATTGATGCCTTTTGATACTATTGGGTAATATGTGGGAGGTACTTAACTGCACACAGTTGCTGCAGACCTTAATAGTTGGCAGCATAAAAAGCAGTACAAAGAAGTCTGATTCTAGGCTTCTTCACTTGAAGCAGTGATTTGGAAGATGTACTTTGTGTTTGTGTGTTCTCTACTCTCTGACGTTTTTTGGCTTTTGTGGTTAATGGGATGTTTGCTGCACAAACTACACAACAGATGTGAACTGTTTGAAAGGAAATATAATATGTAGCCAATCTACTATATTCCTGTTTTTTCATGAATATGAACCAAACAAGGAATTTAGACTCCAGAAATCTGACCTAGAAGTCTGCTTAGTGTTTAATGTTTATGCAAATGAACTAAGTAGCAGTGGTTTACTGAAGAGGAAGCCCTTTTCACATTATCAAGCTACCCACAGGTAAGAGATTCAGGTCTTTTTTCTGTCAAACACCTCCCCTCTTTATCCCTCAAGCTTCTCATCATTGGAAAATATTTTTCTTTTAGTTCTAGAAATACCAAGATTGGTAATTCGTTTCATGTTAATTTTCAGGAGAATTTGAATGCCATACTTGGATTTAGTCTTTTAAAAAATGTTATTTTTATTTTTGAGCATATCCTCAGGTTTGAGTTAAAGTGAACCAACAGGGGTTTCATATATGTGTATTATTCATGTATATAATAAACTTACATCACATAGAAATGAGTTCTGTATTTCTTCATTATAGTATGATACTGTGTTCCTCAGTTACAGTGACACCAACTGGTACATGCAGAAAGATGGTATTTTATAACCTTATATAACTATAAAGTTTTGGTGTAAATATACCACTTTGAAGTCACCATTAAAAACCAAATTGGTTATTTTTTTACATTTGACTCATTAAAATAGGTAATGTATATATTATACATATAGCATGATCAAATTTTCCAGTTCCACCCATATCCTTTCCATATTCACATATTTAAATTTATCAGAATTTTAACAAAGTGAATTTAAGAGTTCAAAATGAAAATGATCCTATTAAAAATTCCATTGAATCCAATATATTTGTTCTTAAACTGGATGGAGAGTACATAGGCATGTGTTTACATTACTCTTTTTGTATGCTTGATATGCTACATAAATAAAAATATTTTAAAATAAAAGTATAGAACTATATAAAATGATCATGTAACTGTTACTGTGAAGACATGTTTATTAAAAATGTAAGCCTGTGTATTTACTAATATCAATAAGGGCTAAGATTAAATATACTACTGATACCTTTGATAGAATAATAGTTTTTGAGGGCTGGGTGTAGGGAAGTAAGTAAGTAGGAAGAAGAGAATAGTGGGGAGGTTAGCTAAGGTAGGTAGAGGAAAAGAATTACTGGGCAGTTCTACTCTTTGCCTCTCTTTCTAGAAGTTAAACAGCAACTTAAAAGTGTTAGTTTTAAGATCTGGCTTCCAGTTCTCAAGATTCTGAAAGAGAATTGAACAGTTATTACTACATAGTTGGTTAGAAACTTAAGAACTGGAGGCCAGCTGTGATAAAAGCATACATAGTCATGTTTCAAGGCCATGCAGTGTTACTGGTTGCTTTTTGACAGTATTTCTTGGAGGCCCTTTTGTTTTGTTTTTAATTGCTTTAACATGTGTCATGGTAAAGTATATGTATGTGTATATGTATGTGTATTTCAATCTCAATAAACAGTTTCCCTAGGATTGTAGACATGGTGATGGTAGAAAGATACCAATTTTTATTAATGGATTTGTGGTTAGAGGGAGGAGAAAGTCATACTTCTCTTCATGTAGAGAACAAATCATTTAGGAAATATTTTCAGACTCTTCTTGAGCCCTTGTACTGTTTGGGGAGAATGTTGAGCTGAGAAAATAGTTGGAACTCACTCACTGGTTTTTGTACGTAGAAAAAGAAACAAGGAGTTATTAGACCCAAACTGAGCAATTTCTTGATACCATTAAGTTTGAGGATTATGGCAAAGGAAGATGAGCGAAAGTAGGACAGAGGAATCTTCCATATATAGACAAACCTTAAAGGAAGCATGTAAGACAATGATAAAAGACATAGGAATAAAAGTGTATGATATTTGATTAGACTATTGAATCCAAACGTGAATGATCCAGAATCTTAGGGATAAAAGTTTTTAGTTTTTATGTTCTTCTTTAGCAGCAAAATTTATTTAGCAAGCAGTATAGAATCACAAAAATTTAGAAGTGAAATGATTCTTAGTGGTTAACTAGTTCTAATATTGTACTTTCATACACACAACTCAGGCGTACATGCACAGGAATCTACCATTTGGTATCACTGACAGATAATAATCTAGTTTCTGCTTCAACATTTCTGATGAGTGAAGGGAGAATCGAATTTCACAAGATTGTTCATTCTTTTGTTGGTCATCTGAACAAATTAACATTTGTTGATTTTGAGATAAAAGTCTACATTTCATTGATTTTTATTTTTGCCTTCCATTCTTACCTTGTGTCTGTCTGTCTCTCATGTTTGTGTCTGATCTGTTTTTCATGACATACCTGCAATATTTAAAAAGAGCTGTTAAAATTTCTTTGTGTTTTCTAGAGTAAGAATCCTCCATTTTCTAAGCATTCTTTGTGTAACACATTTTCCAGGTCATTTTTAAGCAAGACCATCCTCTTGTTTGTCCTATGGTTTTAAAGAGTCCCTCTTTATGATCCCATCTCACTGCCGTCGAGTCGAATCTGACTCATCGTGACCCCTCCTTGGGTTTTCGAGGTGGTATCACTGTGGAAGTAGATTGCCCAATCTTCCTTCTGAGGAGTGGCTGGTGGGTTTGAACCACCAGCCTTTGGGTTAGCAGTCAAGTGCCTTAGGCATTATGCTATTAGGTACATTAAAAATGTGTTTTTAGTGGATTCTACCTTTTATCAATAAAAAAAATGTATTTTTTGTTTCTTTACTAGGATTTAATTTTAATTTCCTTTTTATATGTGCATTGTGTTTGTATGTATATCTACCTGCTTTTTGTTGTTACTGTTGTTAATATTCGTTTAATATTCTATCTTCCATCCCTTAATTTTCAACCTTCCTATGCTTCCTATGTTTTGGGAGCTCTGGTAGCATAGTGGCTAAGGCACTTGACTGCTAACCAGAAGGCTGGTGGTTCAAACCCACCAGCCACTTCTCGGAAGGAAGATGGGGCAATCTACTTCCGTAGTGATACTGCCTCAGAAACCCAAGGAGGGGTCGCTATGAGTCTATGAGTCGGGTCTGACTCTACGGCACATAACAACAAAAACAACAATGCTGTTTTGTTATAGGCTTATCTCTTGTTTAGAACATACATCTGGCAATATTTTTTTTGACACTATTTACCTAATTTGAAAGGCAGTAGGTCTTTTCTTGATTGATAGATTTTTTTTTTCCTACCTCATATTCTGCAAACCCTAAACCCATTTAGTTCTCAGGGTGTGATTATTTTAAATATTAGTTCCAGAATATTTTAATGATAATGGATCATTAATGATCTCAACCTGCCTTAGAATTTTACTTGTTTCTTGGTACATCACGTTTTCACTTACCTCACTTCATTCTTAGGGTCTTTTGCAGTCTTGTAACTGTAGAGGTAGTCTCTGGGTTACAAATGTAACAACCCATAGTTAATCCCTGTGTACAACCCATGGTTAATCCTTGTGAAGCCTATTTTATTAAAAATTTGGGGTACATACAATGGTTCGTAATAACGAATGGATGCTGTTTCATGATACACATCAAAACATTACTATTACTATATTATTATGTTAAAGATGTTTTGGTGTACCTGAAAGGTTTTTTTTTAATGTTTTTTGTGCATAGAAAGGTAAACTATATGCTGCTGTGACAAACATTTGTCATAATTTGACTAACTGATACCAGATATGAACTATATCTAACTGTTCCAACTTACATATAAATTTGACTTAAAGACAGGCTTAGAAATGGAACTCGATTGTAACTGAGGGCTGCATGTAGTCTGTCTTCATGTAATTATTTTAGCAAGGGTCTATTTTCTTATTCTGTGCTCAGAAATAATGTATTTCTCTATCCTTGTTTGCTAGTTTGGTTGGCAGTAAAATTTAGCATAAAAATAAGTCCTCCCCTGAACTTTGAAGATTTTGTTTGCTTTTAGCATTTAGTATTGCTGATGACAAGTCTGATGCCAGTTTAATTCTACTCCTTTGTAGGCAAATTATTTTTTACTCTCTCTTAGTTACCAATTTTTTCTTATACTGGTTTTCTGAAATTTTATCACCATATACCTAAGTGTCTCCTCTCTCTCTGTATGTGTGTGTGTGTGTATGTATTCATGCTTGATTTAATTTAGTCTGCTTTGGTATTTCAGTAGGTCTTTTCTGTTGGAAAACTTGTACAGTTTTTTAGTTCTGTGAATTGTTTTCTAATTTTCTTCTCTTTTTCTCAAATTTCAGTGAAAGTTGTTGCTTCTGGGGGTATCCCCATGTATGTTAGTTTTTTTGTTTTCTCATTGTATAACATTCTGAGATATCATTTGCTCTTGATTAATTAGGTCACTTCACTTGTGTCCACATAGCATTTATTTTGAATTTCTATTATTTCAGACCTACTTCTTTTGTGGGTGTGAAAACATTTCATTTACGTTGAGGATATTAATATATGCTTAAACATTTCTACTAATTAGCTAGTTATTTTTGTAGGTTTAGCACCTACTCTCTTTTTTTTTGGTATATCGATTGCACTCATTTTTGTGTCTGAGATTTTCTATTTTATGTGGATGGATACTGTCTCAGGTAATTATGAGGGGTGTGGGAGAAGTATTTGCTAAATATGGAATTTGCTGGTAATTTTTTTTTTTTTTTTTTTTGATGACATCTCTCTTTCTTCTGGGGCTTAGTATCTGTGTGTGTCACTACTTATCCACATCTATTAATGTCAGTGCTGTCCTGGCTTAGGACTAGCATGGAAAAGAGAGGGGTAAGTCAAACAAGTTTAACTGTTCAACTAAATTACATGACTATAATTTCATTGTGAAAATTCTATCTGGCATATTAAGTCTCGGTGAAAGTCTATACTTGCTACTTCTTTTCTCTCCACAAATGAACTGCTGTAACTCGTTTAGCTTTAATCCTTCTAGACTTCATAATATAATTTTCATGCTTATATAAATGTTTGTTGTTGTTGTTGTTGTTGTTACATGCTGTCGAGTCAGACCCGACTCGTAGTGACCCCTCCTTGGGTTTCCGAGGCAGCATCACTACAGAAGTAGATTGCCCCATCTTCCTTCTGAGGAGTAGCTGGTGGGTTTGAACCGCCAGCCTTCTGGTTAGCAGTCAAGTACCTTAGGCACTATGATACCAGAGCTTAAATGTTTAGACGTACATACTTTTTGCTATTCATAAGGTTTTCCCTGGCCAATTCTTTCAGACATACTTTTTTGTTTTAAAATGTAATGACATAAAAATGGAAAGCATTTATTGACTGCTTACTATATTTTAAAAACTTGACTATATCTAAAATAAAACAAAACTATGTAGATGCATGGTGACTTCATGAGTGTCAGAGTAGAACTGTCTTACAGAGTTTTTGATGGCTTTTTGTAAGTAGATCATCAGACCTTTCTTCTGAGGGGCCTCCTAACCATTCAGTTAGCAACTGAGCACGTTAACCATTTGCTGTACCCAGGAACCCTGTTACTATATCTAAGAACTACCTTTTTATTATCTCATTTGATCCTCATAACATTTCTGTGAGGGTAGGCATTATTATCAGCTCATTTTCATAGACGAGAATATTGAAGGATGAAGGTAACTATCATGGACAGGTAGGAAGTGGTAGTGACAGTATTCAAAAAGATACTACCTAAGACATTTGACTGCTAACCAGAGGCTGGTGGTTCAAACCCACCAGCCACTCCTCAGAAGGAAGGTTGGGCAATCTACTTCCATAGTGATACTGCCTCAGAAACCCAAGGAAGGGTTGCTATGAGTCAAGTTGGACTCAAAGGCACTGAGTTTGGTTTGGTTATGTTTGGCCCCAGTATTTGCACTCTTCATTACTAAGGGTTATACAGTTGTCTTGTACTCTTAATAACGTTTCTCAGAGACCTTTTCACTTTTCATGCCCGTGAAAGACATCTACTAAATTGTTCTTGTTAACTCATCTCCTTGGTGTTCTTTAGTGGGTGCTTCAGTGTTTTTTAATTCTCTTACTAAGTTTTGTTTGTATTCTTACAGTGGTGCAGTAAGCATCCTGGTACATTGCTTTTTTAAACATGTGAGTATATCTTAAAATAGACACCTTAAAGTATCTGTATCAAAGAGATGCACAGTTCCTGCCTATTTGCTTTGAAAATTGATTGTGACAATTAATTATTTTACCATCAGCATAAGACCATTCACTTCTATATATTATTGCTAACTCTAAATATTTGCCAATCTGATGTGTAAAATTGTGTTTTCTCTTTTTGTTTCATCTTTATTAGTGAAATTGAATGTCTCATATTACTTCATGAATTGCCTATTCTTGTTTTTTATTCTTGAATTGTTTGTTCTTTGTATCCAGTAATAGGTGTTCTTTTTTATCCTAAGTACTAATTCTATACCACTCTGTTTTTTATCTTTCAAGTATATTTCATAATTTCTGGTTACTCATAGTACTTATGTGCTTTTAAGATTTTTCATGATTTTATGTTTAGTCTGTGCTGTTGTGCATAGCAATTGCTATTTTGATCCATTCTCACCCATTTATTTCAAAATCCATCTCTTCCTTAATAATTTGTGATGCTTTCAATATCATACATTATCGTCTTTTGTTAGTGTTTGTCTCTTGGATAATTGCTGTACTCATCTTTTATAATTATAGTAATATTGCTTTATCATATGCTGTCACATCTGACAGAGAAAGCATCATTTTTTTTTATAATTATTTTTTTGTTGAGAATATACACAGCAGAACACACACCAATACAACAATTTCTACATGTACAATTCAGTGACATTGATTACATTCTTCAATTTTGCAGCCATTCTCACCCTCCTTTCCTGAGTCGTTCCTCTACCATTAACATAAACTTACTAACCCCCTAAGGTTCATGTTTAATTTTTGAAGTTCATGTTGTCAATTTGTTCCCATATAGATAGTTTTTGTTTGTTTTTTTTTTTTAAATGTAGATAGTTTTTAAAAGAGCATATTGCTCAAGGCTGATGTTCTTTACTAGTTAAGCTAAACTTGTTTGGTTTTAAGAAGACTTCAGGGGATATTTTTGGTTTAAGGATTAAGGATTATCTCAGGCAGTAGGTTCAGGGGTTCATAAGGTATGCATCATTTTTCATACTTCTTATCTTAATATTGTCCCCTATTTTTACTATTTATTTTCCTCACAGATAACTTTTAAAAATTTTATCATGATACACAAATATCTAGAATTTTCATTAGAATTACTTTGAATAAATTTCATCCAGGAAGAATGATGTCTTTCTCATATTGAGTCTTATTTTTATTATAGCTTTAGTTCTTGTACTTTCATTCGTTTTAGTAAACGTTCATTTTTTTCCCCACACATTATCGTTTTTGATACCTTTTTCTTGCTATTCTGGATTAAATATTTTCTCCATTATATTTTATGACAGTTTGTGTTAGAGCTCTTACTGGTTTGGTCAGGATTTCTAGAAAAACACCGAATGTAGTTTCACATCCTTTGTTCTTGTCTTTAATGGAAATGCCTATGCTGTTTTTTACCAATTGGTAGGAAGTGTCCTGTTGGTTTGAAATGGTCTTATCAGCTTAAGGAGTGATCTTTGGCACTTTTAATTTTCATCAGTGAATAAGTATTGAAACTATTCAGTGTCTTTTCAGTGTCTGTTAGAAAGTGGCAATTACTTTTATTCAAATGAAACCTTTTGAGGTTAGTTGTTAATAAATATTCTGGGTGCCTATTTAATTATTAGAGACCTTTAACTTTGAAAAGCAATGCATTTTTGGGTAGAAGAATTCTCTCTTTTTAAGGAAATTAGCCAGGCACATGGGGATAAAGGAATTTGAAGAAAATGTGTACTTTCTTGTATCGTGGCCTGAAAATCCAGTATAGTCACAGTAAATTCCCATAGACTGTTATCCTCTCTCCAAGGGATTTTTTTGCATAATACATTTATTGAGTCAGTTGTAATGCTGTCACCAGTGACTAGGTTGATTGTGTTTATTCTTTTAAAATAGAGAAGGTGATAAAAATTTAGAAAAGAAATACAGTAAGTATTTGGAAATATTTGTTGTATTTACTAAAAAGTGAAAAATAAGGTTCTCGATCTGAATCTGAACTCTTGAAGAGAGTATATGGTGGCTTATTGTAGTTATCATTGAATCTTCTTGGGATTTTCTTCTTTTCCTTTCTTTCCTTTTCTTCTTTTTATTTCTGGAGGCTCTAGGCTCAGTTAAATGTTTTCATGTGGCAAAGAGCCAGATTTGCAATAGCCTTGAACTCAGCATGTTGCTGTTGCTTAGCAACTACTTGTGAAGTCTTGTGGCTATAACTGAATTATAAATAGGGTTATGAGCAGAAGTGCAATTGACTTTGATAGTGGAAAGAAAGACATAATAACCTCGATTCCCTTCCATTTGAATATTAGTGATTATGCAGAGTCAGTTTTCAGAAATATGGCTCATAAAAATTGGTATTACTAACTTTATCAGGAAGACAGTAAGAGCTGTGTAGAGGTCTTTTTTTGTAACTACACATTTACAGGCGTATTTTTGATTGTTAGGATTAAAAAGTCTACGTTGAAGACAAGACAGTTAATGGAAATTAGAGAAGTCCTAATTTTCATGGTCATTCACGTAGAAAGATATCTATCTTGTGTTATTGTGTACTGTCAAGTTGATTCCAACTCATAGTGACCCTGGAGGACAGAGTAGCACTTCCCCATAGGATTTTCTAGGCTGTAAATCTTTACAAGAGCAGATTGCTGGGTCTTTCTCCCATAGAGCTGCTGGGTAGGTTTGAACTTCCAGCCTTTTGGTTAGCAGCCCTGCACTTTACCATTGTTCTACTAGTACTCCTGCCATACATTTTAGTGCTGCATATATTTCTCTTCCACGTTTACAAATGAAATCTACAGACAATAACAGTTTAATCATACGCTATATTTTTGAATTTTTAACCACATCGTTTCTGTGCAGTGTCTTAATAATTGCCCTTTAAATAGAGACTAGGTAGATACTTGATAAATACTGAATGCATGGGTAAACCAACCTATCTCATTAGAGCAGTACATTTTGGAGTGGAATTTAAAATACATTTTAGTTGAGCTTCAAAACTTGAAGCATCCTTTGAGGTCTTCTGATTTAATTTCTTTATATTTGAAATGGAAAACTTTAGACCTAAAGATGTTAAATAGTTTGCTTACGATCTCCTAAACCCTAGTCTGTGTTTTTTCTGCTACAGCATGCTCTTACTAGTGCATATTAGCAATACTTTTTGTACTCGTATTTCATCAGTTTGTGCAACATTTACTTGAATTCTGTGATTTATAATAAAAATCTACAACAAATTGAGTAACAAGTACAACTAATATAAACAGGTTTAGATGAAAGTAGAAGAATGCAAAGTTAATAGAATGGCCTTTAGCTTCCAGCTCTCAGTATATTGTGGTGGTTATCAATCAGTATTTATAGAACAGATGACTTATTTGGTATGATAGTTAGGAAGAGGGAGGTTAACAGAGTTTCCAAAGAATAGTGGTTTTTGTCAAATACCTGAAGATTTTTTTCAGGTTCTAAAAGATGAAATAAAGTGATAATTGATTTTGGATAAAGAAACTCTTCATTTCTTAATATAGACCATAAACCTTCTTTTCTATTTTGTGATGAAAATATACATGATAAAACATGTCATTTCTACATGTACAATTTAGTAACATTGATTATGTTCTTCAAGTTGTACAACTACTCACTCTTATCCTTTTCCAGATCATCCCACCATTAACATAGAGTCAGTGCCCCCTAACCAAAAACTCCCTTTTCCTCTGTCCCACTCCTGATAACTGCTGATAATCCTTGTTTTCTGTATACTTGCTTAGTTCATATAAATAAGATCATATAATATTTGTCCTTTTGCCAGCTGATTTATTTCACTCTGCATAATGTTTTCAAGGCTTATCTATGTAGTGGTTTGCATCAGGACTTATTTTTCTCTGTTTCATTTTGTGTTATCCATTCATCTGTTGATAGATTATTCCAATTTCCACCTTTTGGCTGTAGACACAGCAATTCCAATCCTAGGTGTATATCCAGAAGAAGTGAAGGCAAGGATGCAAACAGAAATCTGTACACTAATGTTCATTGCTGCACTTTGCACAAAAGCCAAAAGGTGGAAACTAGAATGTCCATCAACAGATGAATGGATGACACAAAATATGGTATATATACACAATAGAATACTGCTCAGCTATAAAGAGATATGAAGTCTTGACGCTGACGCAAGCCACATAAATAAACCTTGAAAACATTACGCGGAGTGAAATAAATCTGCTGGCAACCGGAAGGTCAGCAGTTCAAACCCACCAGCTGCTCCACCAAAGGAAGATTGGGCAATCTACTTCTGCAAAGATTTACAGCTTTGGAAATTTAATGGGGGTTGCTGTGAGTCAGAATCAACTCAATGGCAGTGAGTTTCGTTTTTTTTTTTCCCCTAAATAGTAGTTCTGTGTTCAACTTTTTGAGGAACTGCCAAACTGTTTTCCACAGTGGCTGTACAATTTTGAATTCCCAGCAGAAATGGACATGGGTTCCAGTTTTCCATATCTTTGCCAACATTTGTGCTTTTTTTCCTTTGTTATTATTATTATTGCCATTCTAGTAGGAATGAGGGTATTTCATTGTGGTTTTGATTTGCATCTCACTAATGGCTAATGATATTGAGCATCTTTTCATGTATTTGTTGGCCATTTAAATATCCTTTTTGGTGAACTGTCCAAGTTCTTTGCGTATATATATATATATGTATATGGCACATATATATATATTTTTATTGTGATTATATATATAATATACTTTATTGTGATTATATATATAATATATATTTTTTATTGTGATTATATATGTATAATATATATTTTTTATTGTAATTTGGGTGAAAGTTTACAGAGCAAATTCACTTTCCATACAGTAGTTCTTTGCCTATATTTTGATTGGATTCTTTTGTCTTTTTGCTGCTAAGTTATAGAAGTTTTTAAAATGTATTTTGAATATATATTTAGACTCTTGTGAGGTATATGATTCCCCAAAATTTTCTCCCAATCTCTGGTTCTCTTTTCATCTTTTTGACAAAGTACCGTAAACTATTGAAAATAGCCTCTGACAGCATAACTTATGAAACTAAACTTCTTAAGAACATATGCCCAAAACAAATAAATTGTATTCCTTCACATTATTTGCTAGAAGAATTTGTAGAGTAGGGGTGTAATTTTTCTCCCCTCCGAGGGGAGATACTGGTCCATTCTGATTCTTATTCCTAGAAGAGATCTAGCTATCAAAAGTATAATTCTTTTAAGTTAAAAGTTTAGCTTTTTTTTCTTAAGATAGAAGAAAGGTCTGGAAATCTACTTTCAAAATACCAGCCATTGAAAACTCTATTCTGAAGTACAGTTCTACTCTGATACAAGTGGAATGTTGCCATGAATCTGAATCCACTCTACAGCATCCAACAGCAACCAAAGAAAGAAAGATGTGGACTTTTATACCTGGCTGAAAAAGTTGCAAAATAAATCATTTTAATTAGATCTGTAAGTAAGAATAATGTACCAGCAATATTGTTTAGCTGTAGAAGTGAAAAATAACAACCACAAAGAGAAATTTGAGTTTCCTTCAGGATGTGGAAGAAGATTTGAGAACTTCCTTTAGTTTAATTATTTTCGTATTAAAGTCAGACCTCTGTACACATAAGCTAGGCCACAGAACATCTGGCTCTCATCTGCCATTTAAAACTGTGGGGGAAAAGTGGGAGGAAACTAGAGAGATGGGATATGAAGTTCCTGGTTTGCTCTAAATTTCTCCAGAGCATTTTAACTGCTATACTTACTGTTTTAAGGTGCCATTGATTACTCAGTCTCCCCAAATTCAGATTGGTATATAATGAGAAATATGGCTGCTTTGAATAATGTTCTGCAAAATAGCATGACTTTATTTTTCTTGAAATAAAACTGTTCAGTACAAGTGAAAAAAAATTAAAACTGCTTTAATGGTAAAGAAACTATGAATTGCTGTGATTAAAGAGATGTTGTACCTAAAACATACCTGAAATTATCAAAGAATTTTTCCCATTTGTAGTATATTAAAAAAAAAAAAAAAAAAAGCCAACCCAATTCTTAGTGAGCTATGCACAAGGGATCAAACCATTTTGATCCGTAGAGTTTTTGTTGGCTAATTTTTCAGAAGTAGATTGCCAGGCATTTTTTCCTAGTCTGTCTTAGTCTGGAAGCTCTGCTGAAGCCCGTTCAGAATCACAGCAGAACACAAAACCTCCATTTACAGGTGAGTGGTGGCTGCTCAAGATGTTGATTGGCTCGGAGTCAAACCGAGGCTTCCATCAAGGAAGGCAAGAATTGTACCACTGAACCACCAATGCCTTGTTTGTGATATTCTTCCAAGCTAATTGTAATTTATAGATTAACTCATATTGCTTTCCTTTGTGATGAGGATAATACCATATTCAAAAGTTCAGATAAGTAAACAAGATCTGTGTACATAGAAGATAGAGGATTTTAGGTTTACTTTAAAGATGTGAGTATAGTTGTAGTTAAATTTTTGTGTGAGTATAGTTGTAGTTACATTCTGGGCATTCAAATTATGTATGAATGTTACTAAAAAAAGGTTAAGCTAAGCTACTCTTCATCTAGACTGTTTAAAGATAGCAGTAGTTGGGTTTTTACAAGCTTGCTTTAACTTCGTCTTAAAATATAGTCATCATTAAACGTTTTAATGAAGTGTATTAATGGATTGCACATTGGAATTTTACCCTTTCTAATAGAGCTCTTTTTGTTACTTAAAATTGTTTGTGTTCTTACCTGTTTTAAAGGCATTGTTTCTAGACTTTAAAATAAGTCCTTTAAATAAAATTTTTAAATTTTTAAAATATAATTTTTCTTAGTTAAATATTTTAGACTTGCGTAATGTGAAATACATGAATTCATTTTGCGTTTTAGTTAACAGAGTGACCAAAGATAATATTTAAAAATTAATTTACTATTACATCAAAACAGATCTATAGTTTAATGTAAAAAATAACACAGAACATGTGCTTTGATAAATAGCACTTGTTTTTGCACGATTTGACTATTTAACTAAACTTGTGTTCCAGTAGCTGTGATTTCAAATTTTGAAATTAAAAGATTTCTTTTTCTCTGTTTTCTGGTTTGGTTGTTTCTCCTTAGTCTGTACTCTTAATCATGGTTATTTCATCATACTACACATTGTTTGCTATCTTTACGAATTAAAATCCTCTCCAAAGTAAATTTGTAATGCACAAAGAAATAAGCATGTTAAACATTAATTGGTTAGGAATTTTGAGTATTGAAATACATTCTGTATTCTGGGTAACATAATACAATTTCAAGCAGAGTCAATTTTAACACTATGTCATTGTACAGATTATATTTTGACATGCTTTCATTTTACTTTAATAAGAGCAATAGAATAATTTATTTTCCTCACTAATAGGAAGTATTTAAGTTTGATTGAGAAAACAATCATTGGATGTCTTCTATGTATAAGACACACACTAATGTATGTAGAGAAAAGTTTGTGTTAAAAATGAGTAAGATACAATTTCCACTCTATTCAGAAGTCTGCTTTGATAAATTATTTAGTCTTTGTATTTTTAATACACATTAAACAGTTTAACTCAGATTCCCAAATAATTTTGGAAAAAATTGCTAGAAAATGTTGAGTGCTGCTCAGATTTTGAGCCCTAAATGTATTATAATTGTGATTAAGTATCTTATTATTCTCTTGGGGGGGGACCAAACCACTGAAGTACACACACACACCCCTATGTCTATCTGTCTGTCTATCTGTGCACATAAAATGGGTATTGGCATATTATTTGAAAATAGTCCATTTATTTAGCTTAGTGTCCCCGCCCCCCCCCCTTTTTTTTTTTAATTGCCAGCTAAGAAGATGTCAAGTTAATATTTTAGGTGATGAAGTACAAGGCACATCTTTTTCACCCAAGTAAATAAAATGTTTTCGTTGGTAGCTTTGCTTTTATTGTCACATCCATTCTGGGATTCGTCTGAGCATATTGTTTCTATTTTTAGATTGTTGCCAGGCAGATTTAAAATTTCTCCTCCTATGTTTGCCAATTTCTAGCTTCCCGATTGGTTACATAAGTCTGCTTTCGTTAGCCAACCACAGTGACTATGCAAATTGTATTTCAGTTTCTGTTGCTGTGAGAGAGCTGATAAGATGGCTGCAGGGGCCTCCCTTTAGGGTATGTTTATTATTTTTTAAAGAAGGTTTTCATCATTATGTAATAATGAACAAAAGTAAATTTTTTAAAAAAGGATATTTTATTTTTTGAGATAGGAAATCAAACCATCTAAGCAGGTTTTATCAGGCTGGATAAACGCCTCTCATGTCAGGTTTGATGAATTTTAATGGTGCTATGTATTGACCTCTGTCAAAGATAAGCATTATGTATGAGTAGGTATTTTTTGTTTTTGGTATCTTACCTCTCAAAATAAAGGTCGTAAACCTGCTGTATGTAAACATGCCAGCACATTAGTTTATAATTCTGACACAAATGTTATAGATTACTACCTTTGTTTCCTAAAAGAGTAAGTAATTAGCTTTTTAATTGAAGAATTATTTTAAGCGTTCATTGGTATGTCTATAAATGCTTCATTCTTTTAGCTGGTATTTACTCAGTATATATGATGTACCAAACAGTGTATAGTTAATTAATGTTACACCAGAATTGTTTCTTTTGTTAAATAATTTCAGAAGAATATCATGATATCAGCATATTTTAAGATATTTTCTGACATAAAAGCTTTAGAATTTAAATGTATTATTCTTATACTAGATACATCATAGGAAGTACGAAAATGTTTCATTAAATAATGCATAAATATAGGAATTAGATGCCATTTAAAATAGTTATTTCTAAAAAGATACATTTAAAGTACTGACAAATACAGTAAACGGTACAGGATATATAATACTGGATAAAGACAATACAGGCACATCCTGGGTTATGAACGTCCGACTTATGTATAACCCGTAGTTATGAACAGTCCCTGTAAAGCCTATTTTATTAAAAATTTGAGGTACTTACAGTGATTCATAATAACACAGGTGCTAGTTATAATGAGCATCAAAACATTATTATTACAGTATTATTATGCTAAAGATGTTTTAGTGTATCTAGAAAGGAGCTGTGGTGGTGTCATGGTTAAATCATTTGGCTGCTAACCAAAAGGTCAGTGGTTTGAACCCACCAGCTGCTCCATGGAAGAAAGATGAGGAAGTCTGCTTCCATAAGAATTTACAGCCTTGGAAACCCAATGGGGTCGCTATGAGTCAGAATCAACTCAATGGCACTGAGTTTGGTTTTGGTTTTAGTTTATCTAGAAATATTCCTTGAATGCTTTCTGTGCATAGAAAGGCATACTGTATACCATATACTATGACAAGCATTTGTCCAACTGTTGTTTAACACTACGTCAAGTACAAGTTCAACTTAAAGACACATTTAGGAGCAGAACTCATATTTCGGTGACTGCCTGTACTGAAAAAATGCAGCAAAGCCATATATAGTCTCAGAAGGTTCAATCAGTACACCTCATTTTGAAACAGTTTTATCAACATTAATCACATTGAAGTCTTTTTATTATAGTGATCATTTATAATAGTGGAGAATGTTTCTGTTAAACTTTAGATTTCCTAGCCCTTCTGGTAAAAAAATCAGTAATTATATTTATTATATGTAGAAAACTTTATTAATAACTGTATTTAGAATGATTAACCATACCACAGAGTACTACTTCTATGTTGATTAAAGTTGCTTTTTTTGTTGTTGTTATGTACAGCCATCTCATGCTCGTTACTATCATCATATAAGGTGAATATGTTGTTGGGTGTAATCGAGTCCATTTTTGACTCATAACAATACCATGTGACAGTAGAACTGTTCCATGGGCTTTTCTGGGCTGTAATCTTTATGGGAGCAGATCACCATATCTTTCTCTCATGGAGCCTTTAGGTGGGTTTGAACTGCCACCCTTTCCGCTGGCAGCTAAATGCTTAACCATGGTGTCCCTAGGGCTCTTAGAGGAGCATATTATAGAATTATGTCCCATTTATAGAAGGGAAAATGAGTAACTGACTTTACAAGATGAGCATCTAAGAGTACAAGGCTGGTGATATTTTACCTGTATCACCTTTTATACCAGTATAATTATATATTTGTAAGTTCTATATGCATACAACTATACATCCATATACAGTTAAAGGGAGCTCTGGTGGCTTAGTGCCTAAGGCATCTGACTGCTAACCTGAAGGCTGGTGGTTCAAATTCACCAGCCACTCGTTGGAAGGAAGGCTGGGTAATCTATTAATGTAGTGATACTACCATGGAAACCTAAGGAGGGGTCGCTATGAATCAGATCCGACTCCACGGCAGTGAGTTTGGTTTAGTTTGGTTTGGTATACAATTGAAGAGCTCTGGTGGTGCTGAGGTTAAAGCATTGGGCTGGTAATCAAAAAGTCAGTGGTTCAAACGTACTAGCTGCTCTCTGGGAGAAAGATGAGGTAGTCTGCTTCCAGAAAGATTTATAGCCTTGGAAACTCTGTGGTGCAATTCTACTCTTTCTTGTAGTGTTGCTTTGAGTCAAACTCAACTTGATGGCAGTGAGGTTTTTTTTCTTTTTTTGGTTTATACATAGATAATTATTATATGCATACACATACATACATATATACTTATAGGAGCTCTGGTGGTATAGCACAGTGAGTTTGGTTTTTATGTACAATTACATATACATATAAAAGTGCATATAAGTAATAATATATTTGTTGATCTACAAATATGAACCCCCTAAAATATGAACTAAAATACAGTTGTCTTGGTATCTTTTTTTTTTTTTTTTAATGGTTGAAGTATGACCCATTAAAGTAGAGTTAGGTTAAAAAAAAAGCCAAATACGCTACTGTAGTTCTGCTTTTTTTTAGTAAATTTATTGAGATACAATTCACATATCATTCAATTCACTTAGTTAAATATACAATTTAGTAGCTTTTAGTACGTTTATAGAGTTGTGTAAATCATCACCACAATAAATTTTAGAATATTCTGTTGCCCTCTAAAAAACAATTGCTATCTGTTAACAGTCTCTCTCCATTTTCCCCCAAACTCCTCCCAGCCCTAGGCAACTACTAAGTTACTTTCTATCTTCATAGATTTGCCTATTCTGGACATTTCTTAAAATTAGATTAATTAAATACGTGGTTGATTGTGACTAGTTTCTTTTACTTAATGTTTTCAAACTTCATCCATGTTTAATGAGGTTGTAGGATACCAGTTGTATATACAAAAGTGTAATTATACCAGTACCAAGTTGTTTTGATTACTGTAGCTTTATAGTATATTTTGAAATCAAGGAGTGTGAATCCACCTACATTGTTCTTTTTCAAGATTGTTTTGGCTGTCTGGGGCCCCTTAACAGTCCATATGAATTTGAAGACTGGCTTTTCCATTTCTGCAAAGAAGGCTGTTGAAATTTCGATGGAGATAGCTTTGAATGTACAGATGGCTTTGGTTAGTATTGTCATTTTAACAGTATTAAGCCTTCCATCCGTGAATACAGAATGTCCTTCCATTTATTTAGGTCTTCTTTAATTTCTTATAGTAATGTTCTGTAGTTTTAAGTGTACGATGTTTTTACTTTCCCACTTCAATTTATTTGTAGGTATTGTATACTTTTAGATGCTTTTGTGAATAGAATTGTGTCCTTAATTTCCTTTTCAGAATGTTCATTGCTAACGTATAGAAGTCCAAGTGATTTTTTGTGTGTTGACCTTCTACCCTGCCACTTTGCTGAATTCATTTATTAGCTCTAATAGCTTTATTGTGGAATCTAAGGGATACTTTTAATCCTGATTTGGATATCTTTTATTGCTTTTTCTTGCCTAATTGCTCAGGCTATGACTTCCAGAATACAAGGTTCAGTAACAGTAACTAGAGTGGACATCCTTGTCTTCTTTTTGATCTTAGGGGGAAAACTCTCAGTCTTCTTCCACTGCGTATGTTGTTAGCTGTGGGGATCAAAATTTCATGAGAATGGTTTGCTCCTGCTTTGTCCAAGGACTTGTGAAAGCAGCTGTGATAAGACTTCCTATTTTCTTGGTGGTTGAATTTTTTTTTTTAATTGGTTTGATGATACTCCATTTTACATTCTGATACCCCAAGTAGCAATATTAGTTGTTTGATGACAGGTAGAGGAGTTATTTGTTGATGTGTCAAATACTATGATCAATCATTAATCTCCTGAATTTGTGAGTACTAGAGGAGTGTAGATCAGGGTTCATCAATTAGTATTTTTAAAAAGATAGGATAGCTGTTAACAGGGCTTTTATGCAAATTGAGAGAAGAACTGTAGCATAGTAGAATTGAATAATTGTGAGCTCTCTTGAGGGCTCTGGGTTATCAAGTAATAAATATTGACAATGTTTTTTATAACTCAGAGAGCACTCTTAGAACCCAAGAGAATATGGAAACATGATAAAAATCTTTGTGAGATTTAATGAAAGTGGTAAAAGTAGATTATGTTCTACTAAAATTTAGAAAAGTAACGATTAGCAGGCATGATAAGATATTTAAGGAAAACTAAAAACCTGAGATACTAAAAATTCTAACAGGCAAGTTGAAAGTTGCAGTGGTTCAAAGTTGGTGAACCATTCCACTGTCAAGTTCACCAGTCCAATTAATGGATATAAAACTGTGAAGATAGGAGCTTTTGGGGTGCAGTGGTTGAAGCGTTCAGCTGCTTATCAAAAGGTTCCTGTTCAAACCCACCAGCTGCTCTGTGGGAGAAAGATGAGGCAGTCTTCTTTCTGTAAAAATTTACAACCATGGAAACACTATGGGGCAATTCTACTCTGCCCTTTAGGGTTTTTATGAGTCTGAATTGAATTGATGGCAGTGGGTTGTTTTTTGTTTGAAACAGTGAAAGCAGATTTTTAGCATTTACTTTACAAATCACTAATTATCCTTTAAATTCTCAGGAATTTTGCAGAGCAAAATAAAATCAGTTTCAACTGAGGATGAGGTATATGTATCAGGGATGGTAAAGAATCCAAAAACAGTTGCATTTCTAAAGAGGCTAGGAATTATCAGCAGAAAAAAAATAATGGTATGCCACTATTAGTCAGGCCTACTCACTAATGAGTTAAACTATTAAACTGAAACTTGAATTTGAATAAAAATGATTTTCAGCATTACATTATCAGAAAAATGTTACATTAACATCCATTGACAGCATGAATTTAACTGGCTTGTAACTTTTACCTTACTGTAGTATTTGTGTGTATGTATGTTTTTGACCCAATAATCCTGGTACTTCCTGTTTTTGTTATTCAAGGCTGTTTTTTGAAAAACAGTTCAGACTGAGTTTAATTAATAATGATAATAAACCCACCATAGACTGTAATTCAAGCAAAGAATCTAGGGATATATTACTAATATATCTCAATTTCATTGTTCACTTTTGTTTTCACACTGTTTGGGTTCTTGGTAGAACACTTGCCCTCATCTGCTTCCCTTGTTGCTGGGCAAGGTTCATGATGCTCATGTCTGATTGGTTTTAATCAACTACTGCTTTGAGCCAATCAGACAGTGAATTTCACTTCTCTTAAAGGACAGAAGCACTGAAGCAGCTGCTGATTTTATTTTTCCTTTGGGGAGATTATATAAATTTGAGAGTATGGCTACATCAAGCTCCCTCTTGGGTATGTTTGAAAAATTACAAGATTCATCTGTAAATAAAAGGGGAAAGATGAAGTTAATTTAAAATATTTTTACTAAGGAAACCTAATAGGTGATGAATCTGAGAAAAAGGTATATTCTGATAACAGTTCCTATTTTTATTTTGTATTTTTATATTTAAAGAACTGTAAAATGATGTAAGAAAAATGTCCCTTCAGTATATATGAATATTTACTTTGTAGTCCATACATTTGCTTTATTCCTTTAAAAGGTGAATTCATAAAACCTTTTTATAACCTGCTGCAAAAGGCAGTTAAGAAGAAAAGGATGTAGTAATTGTTCTTAATAGCACCTAATATAGGTTGTCAAGAATCAGACATTTGAATTTCATTTGATGAGTTAAACTAAGTCAGCTCAGTGCAGTAGACAACAACACACTTTATAATGCCATCTATCCATAGTCCAGGTTGTCTATCCTTGAGGTCCAGAATACTACCAACTTTTGGAACTGGAAAGCAGCAACAGTGGTAGTTGGGAATGAAAATATCTGAATTTAAGGTTTCATCAGATATTTAGTTATGTTTTATAGACGTATAGACTTTTTTTTTTTTAATTAATTTACGTTTGAATTTTGCAGATCCTACCCATTGTGTATAAAATGATGTTCTTGTATATATTGTCTTGTTTAACTTATTCCCCAGGTAGGGAAAATATTCCTATTTCTGAAAAAATTTATAAACATGTATTAAATAAAGATAAAGTAGCATAAAGGATGTAAATTTTATTTATTTATGTGAGTGGTATGTTTAACACATACTAATAATTTAAGATTTTATGCAAACTGTGTTCTAGATTATCTACATCAGACAAAGAACCACACTGAACTATAGTGGATCCAGGTTTTGTTTAACTATATATATATACACACACACATATATGTGTATATGTGTGTGTATATGTATATATATCTCTGACCTTATTGTCTGTTTCCTGTTGCTGGGCAGGAATCAGAATGCTGGCTGCTGATTGGCTGAATTTGTGAACAGCTCTTGAACAGCCACTAAAATTCTTGAGCTTTTTGAGCAAGCAGATTGTAGGCTAAGACATAACAGCTTTTGGAAATGCTTCCCTTTGTTGTTTCATAGCTGTGATCTGTTTGCTAGAAAGAAGAGTGAAATGGGTGGATAGAGAAGACGAAGCTGAGAAAAAAATAATGTTTTCATTTAAAGAAGAAGGCTCATTGGGCTTCCCTTAAAAATAATTTACCTAAAAATTGAAAACTTTTTCCAAGCCATAGAGACTTTTTGCAGGTAACACACTTTCTGTTTTCTAAATATAAATTCATTTCATAAAGGTGGAAATCCTTGTTAATGTTGTAGAAAGATGTTTTGTTGATGGCAATATTTCCCCAGAGTTCTTGAGTCTAAATATATAGAATAGGGACTTAAAAACATTTTTTTCACTGTATCTTCCTCATAGAAAAATATTTTCCAGATAAACTAGTTCATTACAGTTTGCACAGTTACTTCTAGTTATGGCAGATATTTTCTGTTATAAAATATTTATGCCTTTTCCTGTGAAAATGAATTTCTGCTACATGAAAGCTTCATAATTCTAGTGTTTCCATCTAAAAAAAAATAGTAGTTATTTGGTACAATAATTTTGTGAATGACGTCTTAGTTCCAGATGGTAGTGTTTAAAATGATCCTTAGAAATAGGGTGTTCAGGTTAATATAGCCATGGAGACTTGTTTGCAGTAGCACACCATTCTCTCTGTACCTTTCTTAATTATACTTTGCTTATGCAAAATAGATTTCTAGACTGCTGATTGGTTTGCACAGATCTGGCTGAACTAGTTTGAACTGGTTGTTCAGGCTACTTCCTTACAGCTTTGTCTGTTTTTCATTTTACTTAGAACCCATAAAAGATCTGGTAAATGGCTGTAGTGTGCTCCCTTGTGGATATGGATGGTAGTTACTCTGTAATTCTCTAACAGTATTTTATTGTTATTGAATTGAATGGCAGGGTTTTTTTTTTTTTTTTTTCCCTTTTCTGATAAAACCAGCTTGCGGGATTGTGTTTATTTTTATTAAATGTTATTCATTGGTGACATTTTAGTATTAAATGGGATTTTCATGTTGCATTTTCTGATCCATATTCAAAATACCAAAATTTTAAGTTCTGTAGTTTATGCCTAAAAACATTATTTTGAATATACGTAGATGACTATATGATAGCATTTATTGAATGCTTATTATGTCCTAAATACTTAATCATCACCCCAATCTCTAGCACATACTAGTATTACTCTTTTTTAAGGTAACTGAAACGAAAACTTAGAAATGTTAGGTAATATGTCTGTTGTCACATAGTAAATACATGGGAGAGCTACAATTCAAACCCATATCTTTATTTGCAATTCATGTTGTTACTGGGTTGGCTAATTGGGTTAGTTAAAGTTATGAAAATGTACATTAAAAAAAAATGTCTACTTTTAATGGTGATGAGAATTGCAGTTCAGTCATTGAAAATATCTAAAGAATAACTATACTTCCTAAATTATAAATTTAAATATTTTGTATGTTTGAAAGTAGCAAGGAAAAATTAGTATTTACACTCTATTTCCTTGTGGAATTTTTTTCAGTTATCCTAATTTTGGAATGAATTATGGGAAAAACTTTGAGGTTTAAATTTTAGATTACCATTAATAATCCTTAAAATAGCAGCTGTGATGAATTTGTATTGAGTTTCAGTTGAAAGGTAAATTTCTAAATAGTTTTGTTCAGTTTCCTAATTTAAATAAAAAGGCTAGGAAGACTAAGAAATAATATTTTAAGTCATTGGCTTAAAGTGAGAGAATGATTGCAGAATGTACCACAGTCCAAAAGAACTCTGATAAATAGGCTAGGCCTATTGTTTTATGCCCTTCAGCCAAAGACCACCAGGGACATACCTGTATTTGAACAAGTTGATTTATTATTTGTCACAGACTGGAGGAATGTTCTCCATGAGGAAACTGGGAGGCATATCACTAAGAGAATGTTTCAAAAAACGTAGTACAGGATTTGGGTCTTGGTTGTGTTATTTTGCATAATGTTTAAGAAATAAGAAAGTGGATGAGCGTTACTCTGGATTGAATGCTTTCAGAAAATGGGGGGAAATTTTATAGTCTCAAACACATCTTACCCATAGGGAAAATAGGAGTTCCCTGAATAGTGCAAATGGTTAAGTGCTCAGCTGATAGGTTAGCAGTGCAGTTCAGTTCGCTGAGAGGTTCTTTGGGAAAATGGCCTAGCGATCTACATCTGAAAGACCATAATCATTGAAAACTTTACGGAGTTCGGTTCTATTCTGAAACACATGGAATTGCTATGAGTTGGGATCTTGAAGACAACTGGTTTGGTTTTTGGTTTAGGCAGAACAGACTATACAAGGAGGATAAAACTGTAATTGGTTAAGAAATAGCAGCCACTCATGTAGTGGGAGAGGTGGTATTTTATGCGTTACGTAGTGACCTTGTCTGGCATAAATGATCTGTGAGATTTTTTAACTATTCAGTAGAAGAAAAACACAGCTGACCTGTAAGCATCATCAGATCAATGTATAGGAACATTAAAGCATTGGGTAAATTCCCTAATGTTAGGCTACTTTTTTTTTCCTGCTGGAGTCAAAGCATGAGAACAAGCCAATAAATTAAGTTTAATTTACTTTTTTCCTTCCTGTTTAGACTCTTATCCTCCCATCACTCCTGCTGAAAATAGTAGTAGTAGATAGTGTACATTGCTTGGTCATACTATATTTTTAAGAAATAATACTTCTGAATAACTTACAGATGAGAGAAGAAATCATAAATTGAAATTAGAAAAGATTTTAGCAGAATAATAAAACATGGCAATCAAAATATGATTTGCAGCTAAAGCAGTGAATAGAGTGAAACTTGTAGCTTTTTATTTTTTTTTTCAAATTGTGATTTGGATCAAAGTTTACAGAACAAATTTACTTTCCGTACAGAGCTTACATACACTTTGTCTCATGACATGGATTACAGTTGCCCACAATGCAACAGCTCCCCTCTCTCTTCCTCCCATAGTTAACTCTTCCCTGTGTCCTTCCCTCTGTGCATTCCTGCCCCTGAACTGTCTTCCTCTGAATACACAGCCCTTCTGTTCTCCTGTGATTGATCTCTCTAAGGAATATATCTACCTAATGTAAATGTTCAGCTTATATGCCTGTCTTTTGTTTATCGGGAAGCCACAGGAGTGGGTTCAATTCCAGACCTGATGGGCAGCTAGGGGCTGGAGTCTCTGTGGTTCCATCAGGCTCTATCAGACCATCAAACCTGGTCCTTTTTTATTTTTATTTTTTAAATGATTTTGAGTTTTGTTCCACATTATTCTCCCACTCTATCCAGGATCTCCTATATAGATCCTCTTCCGAGTGGTTGACAGTGGTAGCTGAGCACCATTTCTAGTTCTTCCGTTCTCAGAGGGAAACTTACAGCTTTAAATGCATATATTAAAAAAGAGAAAAGATTGAAAATTAATGATTAAGCTTGAACCTAAAGGAAAAAATGCTAGTTTAAAACTTTTTGAAAGCAGTACGAGAAATGAAATAATACATATTAAAGAAAAAATCAAGCAGACGTAAAACAGAAATACAGCAAAGATAAAAATTCTTTCTTTGAATAAAAAAACTCATAAAACTCTAGGAAGACTTGATCAAAAAGGGAACACAAATTACAGTATGTCCCCTTAAGACAGTAATAGCTTTATTGAGATACATGTATCTCACTACTGTCATCACTATAGTCCATTTTAGAACATTTTCATCACGTTATAAAGAATCCCTGTATCCTTTGGCAGCATCCCCTACTCAACCCTTCTTCTGTCCCTAGACAATCTACTAATTTACTTACTGTTTCTAAATTTGCTAATTCTGGACATTTCATATAGATGATGTTGTAGGTGCTATCAAGTCTGTTCTGACTTGTAGCAACCCCATCCATGCGCAACAGAACTAAACACTATAGAGTGCTGTGCCATCCTCACAATCATTGGTATGTTTGAGCCCATTGTTACCGACACTGTGTTAGTCCATCTAGTTGAGGGTCTTCATCTTTTTTTGTTGACTTTCTACTTTACCAACGATGATGTCCTTCTCCAGGGACTGAACCCTCTGATAACATGTCCAAAGTATTGAGATGCAGGCTTGTCATCTTTATTTGTAAGAAATTTTATGGGTGTAATTGTTCCAAGACAGATTTGTTTTTTCTTCTGGCAGTCTGCGGTATATTTAATAGTCTACTCCAACATCATAATTCAAGTACATTAATTCTTCTTCAGTCGTCCTTATTCATTGTCCACCTTTTGCATGCATATGAGGCTATTGAAAATACCATGGCTTGGACCAGGTGCACCTTAGTCCAAAGTGACATGTTTGCTTTTAACACTTCACAGAGGCCTTTTGATAGATTCATTACATGTGTGGTTGTTTGTCGCTGACTTTTTTCACTTACCAATATTTTCCAGGTTTATTCATGTTGCAGCATGTATCAGTAATCAGTACTTCATTTGTTTTTATGGCCAAATAGTATTGTATGAACACAGGTTTCCCCTGATACTTGAAAGCAGAAGATTCCTATGAAACCATTCATAAGCCACAATGGCATAAAGCAAAGAAGCAATTACCATTAATATGTGTAGGAAAAATTTTTGAGTATTCCTAGACCCAAAAAAATGACCTACCAGATCATACCAAATAACATATAAAATGTAAAATAACACTAACATTGGTATTCACAGACACACTTCAAAGCTAAGGTGGCCTGGTGCTTCGAAGCAGATTGTAGTTCCTAGGAAAAGAGCTTGGTGATAGCACTTTCGCTGCTTGGAATGCATACTACCTCTTTAACAGCAAAACAAACACTGAATGCTAGTTTCAGTTCTTGCCTTTTTTCATAAAAGCAAAAAAGCAGAGACGTAAAGTCTCTGGTAGCATAGTGCCTAAGGCACTTGACTGCTAACCCTAAGGCTGGCGGTTCAAACCGACCAGCCACTCCTCAGAAGGAAGGTTGGGCAATCCTACTTCCGTAGTGATACTGCCTTGGAAACCCAAGGAGGGGTTGCTATGATTCGGGGCCAACTCAACGGCAAATAACAACAACAACAACAACAAAGTTAACTCTGAAGAGCTGTGGAGATACCTTATACTATATTTCTTTTACCCATTCAGCAGTTGATAGACATTTGAGTTGCTTTCATTTTGCTGTTATGAATAATTCTTCTATGAACATTCATGAATAAGTTTTTGTATGGAAATTTGTTACTTCTCTTGGGTATATACATAGGAGTGAAATCACTGGATCATTTGGCAACTTTAGGTTTTAACATGTTGAGCAACTGCCAGACTGTTTTCAAAGCTAATGTACCATCTTACAGTCCCACCAGCATTGTATAAGGTTTGCAGTTTTCCACATCTTGGCCAACACTTGTTATTATCTGTCTTTTTGTTTATTGCCATCTTAGTGTATGTGAAGTGGTATCTCATTGTGCTTCTTGATTGCATTTCCTTGCTTGTTGCCATTTCTATATCTTCATAAGAGAAAGTCGTCAAGACATTTGCCCACTTTAAAATTGAATTATTTCTCTCTATTATTGAGTTATAACATTTCTTTATATACTAGATACTTAATCTATCTAAAATACATGTCTCTTATCAGATAAATGATTTGCAGATATTTTCACCTGTTGTGTGGGTTGTCTTCACTTTCTTGATGGCAATGTCTTATTAATATTTTTATTTTCCTGTTCATTAATTCTCCTTTTCTTTTTTTCTTATCTTATACCTCTTTCCTATTCCCCTACTGACTGATTTTCTTCATTTTCTTTGTTAACCAAATTGTTAATCTTCTCCTTTTTAATGTTTATATATTTCCTCCAGGCTCTGTGAATCTCATTAGCTTACTGAAAATGAAAATAAATCCTTTTTGTCCTAATACTTACTTGTAATTGATCTTCTAGTCTGGATTATACTCATTTATTAATTTTGTATTATTTAAATCTAGGAAATATGAAAATTAGGATTATTATGACCTTTTCTATATGCTATTTTAAAATTTCATTAAGTTCTGTTTAGTTCTCTTATTAATTTGCAGAAGAATATAAATCAGGTGACTTCTGTTTCAATTATTAAACACTCGCTCTCTTTCTCTCTTTTAAAGATTCAAAATGGACAGTATAGAAGAACCTCAGAAAAAAGTCTTCAAGGCTCGAAAAACAATGAGAGTGAGTGATCGGCAACAACTTGAAGTAGTCTACAAGGTCAAAGAAGAATTGTTGAAGACTGACGTCAAGCTGTTAAATGGCAACCATGAAAATGGAGATTTGGATCCAACCTCACCTTTGGAAAATATGGATTATATTAAAGACAAGGAAGAGGTTAATGGGATCGAAGAACTTTGTTTTGACCCTGAAGAAAGTAAAGCAGAATGGAAAGAAACACCTTGTGTCCTAAATGTTAATGTTAAAAACAAGCAGAATGATGATTTAAATAGTGAACCTTTATTTTCTAATACTGTAACTGCTGAAGCAGCCTGTCAGCTGACTTCTGAACCACCTTCTGGTGTTCTGGCCTCTGGTGATCAGGGCTCTGGAGATTCAGCCTCTGGAGTACTGGCCTTTGGTGATCCTGCCTCTAGTGATTCTGCTTCTGGTGAGCGAACTTCTGATGACCCAGTCTGTGGTGATCCAGTCTGTGGTGATCTAGTTTCTGGTGAGCCTGCCTCTGGTGAACCCACTTCTGGTGAACCCTCTTCTGGTGAACCTGCCTCTGATGAATCCATCTCTGCTGAACCCGCTTCTGGTGAACTCACCTCTGATAAACTCGTCTCTAGTGAACTTGCATCTGATGAACCCCACTTTGATGAAGCTGCTTCTGGTGATCTGGCCTCTGGTGATGTGGTCTCTGGTGCTCTGGCCTCTGGTGATTTGCCCTCTGGTGCTCTGGCCTCTGGAACACCAGCCACTGTTGAACCAACCTCGGATGAACCAGCCTCTGACGAACTGACCTCTGATGAACGGACCTCTGGAACACTGGCCTCTGATGATCAGTCTGATCGTGAACCAACTTCTGTACCAGTTTGTGAAGCAGTTCCTGAAACAACAGAGCCTAGTAGCAATAAAGGTGATGATTTTCTTGAAAAAAATAGGGATGATGAGAACTTAGACCAAATTCAGAGTACAGATTCATTTGATGAGAAAAACAAAGGTGCTACAGATGCTAATGAAGAAACTCTAGAAACAGATGAAACCATTATTTGTTCAGATCTGCTTCCTGAAAATGAAAAGAAGGTAGAGGAAGATGGTATCCCAGAGCTTGTTCTTAGAGAAGAAGCTATATCTAGTAGTATGGAAATTGATCAAGGTGAGAAAAATGAAGATGAAAATTCTTCAGACCTTGCAGAAACCATTAGTGAAAATGTTATAGAAGATGATAAAAATGCAAATATGTTAGAAAACACTGATTCCATGGAGACAGATGAAATTATTCCTATTTTGGAAAAGCTTGCACCTGCTGAAGATGAACTTCCTTGCTTCTCTAAAACTTCCCTCCTTCCAATTGATGAGACAAATCCAGATTTGGAAGAGAAAATGGAAGGTTCTTTTGGTTCACCATCTAAACAAGAAAGTAGCGAGAGTTTACCAAAAGAAGCCTTTTTGGTCCTCTCTGATGAAGAGGATATTTCAGGTGAAAAGGATGAGTCTGAAGTTACATCACAGAATGAGACATGCTCTCCAGGTTAGCAGATTATTTAAAATTTAAAAAATTTTGATTAGTAAATGTTTTAATAAACTTTTTTTTTTAAAAATAAAGTAGAAATTTTTTACTGTCAATTTAATATCATTAACATATTCATGATTTTAGTTACTGAGCAACTGTGAAGACACTTCTCAGTGCTTCACGGTATGATTCACAAGGTTCTGATGAAAACGTTTCCAATTTGAAAGTCTGTGTCCACACCACAATGCGAATTTTACTCCATTAAATTTCTTTTAATTGCAGAGAAAAAGTTGAGAATGGTGGTGAATACAGGGATCTCTTAACTTCACAGAATTTAAATTACGAAGTAACCACTCTGTGAGCAGCATTGTGCTGACTGTTGAGAAGGGAGATGATAAAAAAGTAGTAATGACTCTTATGGCTCTTGCCCTTAAGGGATTTATATAGAAATAGAGATAAGCTGGACCAACATACTTTATTAGATAACAATTTCAATTCGGTACATAATGATCAAAGTTACAGCACTTGTTCTTTCTTGCTATCACTTGGCAACCAAATAAGAGTCTAAAAGCCTAGTGATTTATTTTAATTGCTTCAAGTTTAGGAAGTCATATTTTCAGTTAATCTTTCTAGTGAAATCTTATTCTTTAATGTTCTTTGTCCAGATAATGGCACCACCATTGCACGAGGCCAGAAACCTTGAGGGTAGACTATTAATTTGATAAAGACTTACCTATTTGTTTCCTTTCCCCTCTTGATTGTAACCTCTTCCCTTTCACCCCATGTTCTGAATGATCTCCCAGTAACCCATATTTTAAAAATTGGATTATGTCTCTCCCTTTCATTAGTTTTCTATTATTTTTAGGTTAATTCCAAACTCATTATAAAAAACTTTATGGTTTATGCAATGCCATCTCTTGTTATTCCCAGAGAAAAAGGAGACAGTGGGAAAAATCTCATTTCATTTTCATGATCAAATTCAAGCATCATTCCTGTATGAAACCTTCTTATCCCCCCTTCAGACTTGGATGAATATCTTTATTTTCCCATGGTATCGTATCCTCTGAGACATAAAGCTCCATGAGAGGAATGATCTTACACAGTATCTGGTTTCTAGTTTGTTGAAAGAAACAAAAAAAGTCATGCTTAGGAGAGACAGAGACAAAAATCTCTTCTCTAATATATCAGTTTTTCAGAGACAGAGTGTTTTCTTTTTTTTAAATTATAAGTTGATTTCTTTTCCAGAGGGCATTCATTCACCAAACCTATTTGGAAGGACAGGCTAGCCTCTTCTTGGTTCTGGTTATTTAAAGGAAAAATTCAGTACTTACCTTCAGGATACAGGCAGGAATTAAAGATCAGCAAGTACAATTTTATGAATACAGTGATAATGTTAAATTGATATTCTGATAATTTAGAGAGCAGTTTTATGAGGGCACAAGATGTATTCAGGGAGGCGCTTACCTGTCAGTTTACTGAGGTTAATACATCTTAATGGCAAGTCCATCCTTTTCCTTGCTAAGGTCAAAAACATTGCAGTTATTTTTATTGTGTTTTTTTCACACTCCATATCAGTACCTCAGGAGATCTTGTTGGTACTACCTTCATAATAGATCTAGAATCTAATATCTTTGTACCACCATAACTGCTTTCCCTTGGCTTTAAGCTACCATCATCAGGTCAGTACAGTGTCTGGTACTAAGTAAAAAAAAACCAAACCCAACCCCCTGCCATTAAGTTTATTCTGACTTATAGCGACCCCCATTGGGTTTCCAAGGTAGTAAATCTTAACGGAAGTAGATTGCCCTGTCTTCTTCCACAGAGTGACTGGTGGGTTTGAACAACCAATCTTCTGGTTAGCAGTCAAATACCGTAGGTACTGCACCACCAGAGCTCCTTTGGTACAAAGTAAGTGCTCAGTAAATAATTGTAGAGTGAACAAATGATAATGCAAGTGTGGTATATTATGGAGGACCTTGGTTACAATGCTGAAGCATTTTGATGCCATTGAGGATTTCAAACCCAGGAGAATGATATGATAAAATTTGCATTGTAGAAAGATAGTAGGCACGATTTAGGGTAAACCTTATTCATTCAGTAAATATTTATATGGAGAATGACATTGGGGGAAGACCTTTAAAAATCCTTATGGCAGTTGGTATAAGAAAGACATTGCAAGTTGCAGCATATGCAGCTATTTAATGAGTTTATAGCTCTTACCTTAAATTCTTGATATTCTAATTGTAAGAGCTTTGGACACCATCCTACACAATGCAGTTAAATGTAGAGAGATGACTATTTAGCTGTCCATGTGGTGTATTTTGAAAGTTAAAAACTGGATTTAGCTTTGGTTGCTTGCCTTTAGATTTTTAGTTCATGGCATGCTATTAGCACAGTAAGTTTAATGATAGTTATCATTTCTTAGTTGGTAACCTTTTATTTTGTGTGTGTTTTATCCTTCTCAGAAGGAAATTTCATATACTGTGAGTTTAAGTGTGGTTTCTTCATTGATTCTTAAACTATACTGTTTTTTTCATATGGCAACAGAATCTGTTGCTTGTTATTTGTATTGCTGAGAGGTGATATGTTCATCATTTATTTTTTTCTTGACTAATTTTTAATGTCTCAGAACATAGAATTACAAATTAAAGTTTAGAAGTCTGGCTACTGAGATTTATGTGCTTTACTAATATTAGAAAAACATTATAAACCTTCTATCATTTCAGGCACTTCTTTAGCAAATTTGTTTTAATGTAGCTGTTAGGACAGGTATGAGCAGCAACCAAAAAAAAAAAAAAACAACAAAACCAAACAACAAGCCAACAGCTATCAGAAATCAATGAATTTTATTTTACAAAAGCAGAAGAAAAATCCCCAAAAAGTATTGCAGATGTGTTAGTAGGCCCTGAGATACTTTTGTGTTATAACATACTGTTGTATAATTACTAAGGAGCTCTGGTGGCACAGTACCTAAGGCATTTGACTGCTAAGCAGAAAGTTGGCAGTTCAAATCCACTAGCCGTTCCACATAAGGAGGATGGGGCAATCTACTTCCGTAAAGATTTATTGCCTTGGAAACCCAGTGGAGGTTGCTGTGGGTTGGAATTGACTCTATGGCAGTGTGTTGGGTTTGGGTTTGGGTTTGTGTATAATAACTGATGCTCACTAAATAATCAAAATTACAGTCTTTGTCAGAAGGCTTAGAAAATAAAAATTTCTCTAAGAAAAATCAAGCAACAGCAGAAGTGGTACACACATTAGTCATGTTTTCCATGTAACAGCCAAATTCTAGTTACTATTTTATCTTTTTCCACTTTCAGAGCCATTTTTCAAGTTATATGAACAAACCTAGGACTATTTCTTCTCCTATTAACTCATCAACCTGTTGAATTTTTATTTTTACCAGTTGTTCTCCGTGAAGTGACATTGATGTCCATGTTTCTGAATCCATGGGCATTTTTTTCTTTGCCTTTGGTGTTCTCTCAGAATTGGATGGCCTCTTAATAACAGTTTCCTTCCCTCTGAAACTCTCCTTAGATTATGGGCAACAACATTATTCATTTTCCCCTCTTTTTGGCCCTTCTCATTTTATTTCTGATGGTTTTCCTTCCTTCACCTGCTACTGCTACTGATGCTTTTTTTTTTAATTAACATATTTGAGTACAAAAGTCTGCTTTAGACTTTTGTAAAAAGCCAGACTTTAAATTATGAATTCTGGTATACTTCTAGATTTTAAAATACCTTGTTGATATTCTTTCCTGTTCATTGGCTCTTTAAGGTACATAAGATGAACAAAAAAGGATGCTAATGAGAATAATTGCATGGGAATAGAATTCAAGATTTCTATTTTTGCTTTAGGTTACTAGTGCTAGAATTAACTCAGTTTAATCCATTACAATTTGCTGATAATTTCTTTTGTGTTCAGTTAAAATTCTTCATCATTTGTGGGTTAAGATTGTGTGTCAACTTGCCTGGGTGGTGATTTTGAGTGGCTAGGCAGCTAGATGTAGTTATTCCCCATAATGAGATTGGATGTGGTATATTCCATGGTAGAATCTGCTGTGAGCAGCCAGTTAGTTGAAGGGGAGTTGCCTTTGGGGTATGGCCTGTTTCCAGTATATATGGAGAAGCTTTGAGAACTGTCCCATAGATTTTTGGCTCATTTTGGGATCCTGCATTTGGCCCATCATCATTTCCAATTCCTGGACTTGAACCAGAGGCCTGTCGTGTTGCCTAACAATTTTGGGATCGCTGCCTTTGCAGCCTGTGAGCCAACAATCTGCCATTTTGCCTGCCAATCTTGGATTTGTCAGCCTTAGCAGCCTGCTGTGTGAGTCAGGAGAAGCCTCCAGCTTGCTCCAGTGGGCCTGGAAAGCAGAACTGAATCCCAAGGTCAAGGACCCTTCACCTAGAAGCCAGAGAGAGAGAGAGAGAGAGAGTCTTTCCCTAAAGCTGACACTCCGAACTCAGACTTTTAGCCAAGTCATCCCCTAGAGCTAGCACTCTGAATTTGGACTTTTAGCTTCCTAAACTGTAAGAGAACATATTTCTGTTTGTTAAAGATGTCCACTTTTGGTATTTCTGTTACAGCAGCACAAGAGAACTAAGACATTATCTTAAGCCATCTATATTTGGCTATTTTGTAGGTATTTGACTATTTTTTTAATGGAATATCTTATTCCTGTGCACCAGTGTCTAAATTGCAGATTTTTCTTTTTAGAATTAAGAGAGACCAAAGCAGGTTTTGATAAGGTAGAGTAGGAGGAAGATCAGTTTCAGATGACAGTTGTTATGCAAATTTGATACATAAGTCTGCATTTCAAGGCAGAAACTGGATTATGTAGGAAAATTTGGGATGCATATAGGCACTAATTGAAGTCGCATGACTAGAGGAGATCACCTGCGAGACTGAGTATAAATGGAGAAGAGGAGGTCCAAAGATTGAGCTTGTTCTTTGAATTCTAAAGTGTAGAGGTTGGGGAGAGAAGGAAGAACCAGTAAAGGAGACTGACAAAGAACCACTGTTGTGGTAGGAAGAAAACCAGGATATTGAGGTGTCTTAGAAATCAAGTGAAGAGAATATTGCAAGGAGGAGGTAGTGATTAACTCAGCTGTATTTACTATGTCAAATAATGCTTTGTCTAAGTATGATGGAAAAGCAGTGTTTAATGACCTGAAGATCATTGTTGATACTGATGAAAGGCAGTTTTGGTGAATACTAGAGTTGAAAGTTTGATTAGATTTTAGTTTAAGAAACAATGGGAGGAGAATTGGAGAAAATAAAATATACACAACTTTTATTTTGAGTGTTACTTTAAAGGGAGCATAGATATATACCAGTAAGTAAGTAAACAAACAAACAAACCAAACTCACTGCCATCGAGTCGATCCTGACTCACAGTGACCCCCTTTGGGTTTCTGAGGTGGTAAATCTTTATAGAAGTAGTTTGCCCAGTCTTCTTTTCGTGGAGTGACTAGTGGATTTGAAACTCCAACCTTCTGGTTAACAGTTAGATGCTTTAGGCACCATGCTACCAGAGTTCCTTAGAAATATACTAAGGGAGAGCTTATTTGGAAATTTGTATTGGTTAAGTAAAACTTTAAAATATTGCTGTCTGTAAAATAATCACATTACCAATACCACATTTTTCTAATACCTCTTGTGACTTTGAAAATATTTACCTTTATTGACCATTTTATTTCTTTACCTGTGAATTGCTTGTTTATCTCCTTTGCCCATTTTTTAATGGGTATATTGTCTGTAATAAACTTACAAAATTCTTTCGTTTGTTTTAAATATTCTTGTGGAGTAAGTAATCAAAGACAAGGAGTTGGCCATCTATAACCTGTGATCTCTATTGTGTTCATAAGTAAAGTTTTTAACATAGTCATACCTATTCATTTTCATATTACTTATTATTTATGGATAATTCCCCCTATAAGGAAATAATTGAATAGTTGTGACAGAGAAGACTGAAAATATTTACTCTTGGGCCATTTACAGAAACTGTTTGCCAGCTTTTGTTCTAAAGCAATAGTTTCATCCATATTTCCTTGGAATAAAATTATATAAACTCACTGCTGTCGAGTTGATTCCGACTCCTAGTGACCCCTCCTTGGGTTTCCGAGGCAGTATCTCTACGGAAGTAGATTGCCCAGTCTTTGTTCCGAGGAGTGGCTGGTGGGTTTGAACTGCTAGCCTTCTGCTTAGCAGTTAAATGCTTTACACACTATACCACCAGAGCGCCTATGTAATTATGAAAGTGGGAAACTAACTCCTTAATGTAAATTCTGTCTTTAAATCCTCTACAACACAATTTTTCTACCTTTACTTATTAAAGATAATAGTTACCAGATAGGTATTAAGCACCTAATTTGTCTAAAGTCTTTTCTAGAGTTTTAGAGTTACCAAAATTACAAAATCTGATGAGAGCCCTTAGTGAGTGTTTAGTCTGGTTGAAAAGAAGGAATACCATAAATAGAACTGTTGTTTTAAAGCTGTGTCCCAAACCAGAGTAATTATAACAGTAACTTTCTGTGAATAAAGACAGATTCTCTAAAAGCATCATTCTTAACCTGAGTATTTGGATGAGTTTAAGGAGTCCCTAAGAGCCACCTAAAATTGTATATAAAAATGCCTATGTGAGGGACAAAGTTACAGAAACTTCTTACCCATAACCAAATACCTTGAGGGAATGAAATCACTAGGCTTGGAGATTTAAGGCCATAGTCTTCAGGGATATCTAGGTCAGTTGGCAAAATACAGTCTAAAAGACAAAGTCCATCCTACTTTGGTGAGTAGTGATTAGGGTCTTAAGGCTGCGGAGTAGACATCTAAGATGCAACTATTGGCCTCTCCCTCTTTGGAGCAAAGAATAATGAAGAAAATAAAACAGTTTGTCCAAAACAGTTTGTCCAAAGGTACTAATGGACCGTGTAAACCTCAACCTCCATGACCCTGAGACCAGAAGAACTAGATGGTGCCTCTCTACTACTGCTGACCACTCTGATCAAGGTCACAGTAGAAGGTCCTGAATAGAGTGAGAGAAAAATGTGGAACAAAACTCAAAACCATAAAAAAGATCAGGCTTACTAGTCTGATAGATACTGGTGGAACCCCTGAGACTGTGGCCCTTAGACCCTTCAAGCCTGCAACTGAACTCACCCTCATGGCTTAACTTTCAACCAGACAGTTGTTGTTGTTATGTGCCGTCGAGTTGGCCCCGACTCATAGCGACCCCTCCTTGGGTTTCCGAGGCAGTATCACTACAGAAGTAGGATTGCCCAACCTTCCAACCAAACAGTAGATAGCCCTATATGATGAACAGGGAATTATGCACTCCTTAGAACAGTCAACCAAGGTGATCAAAAGGGCAGCAGTTGGCCAGGGATAAAGCCCAGAAAGCAGGAAGGAAGAGGAAAGAAGGGCAAATGGAAATGCTAAACAACAGGGAAGAAGTGGAATGGGTGCTTATTACGTTGTGGAGATTGCAGTCGTTATCACAAAACAAAATATGTATGAATTATTGAATGGGAAACTAGTTTGCTCTAAACTTTCACCCAGACTGCAATAAAAAGTTTTTTTTTAATATTAAGTCTATTAAAATGAATTTTATCAAATGAATTAGTTACATTTTGAAAGATTTTATAAAAGAAAGTCTCTGTACATGGATCTTTGCTTCTTACTCTGGGTTGAAGGTCTACTCTGAGATTCTCTAGAAACTTTGTGAACCAAAAAAAAAAGAAAGAAATAATAGGGCCTTACCTCTCTTTTGTAGAATCTGTTAATACTATATTTCTTATTCCAAGTTCTTAATAGTACATGATAGTCTATATATCTATTCAAACATCACAATATATATTTTAAGTGTTGAGAACTCAGTCTTATCTTGCAGCCTTATCAGGGAAGTAGGAATTGGGTGATAGAAGGTTTTCTGAGTGAAATGAAGGAAGCTCAAACTAAGCTTGACACACCTGTAGTGGAAAAAGAGCTGAAACATACTAAGAGAAACAGACCAAACAAAGCCAATTTATTCTGTTGTGTTCTGACTACTTTGATTGAAGGTATCCTAATTGGAACCGTAACTAATTTTGTGCTTCAGGTGATGCGAAGATTTGCTAAATAAAGGCTATATAAAACTTTCTATTTTTTTTTTTAAAGAAACCTGGTGATACAGTAGTTAAAGTGCTCTGCTGCCCACCAGAAGTTTGGCTGTTTGAATCTACCAGCCACTCTGTGGGAGAAAGATGTGGCAGTCTTGGAAACCCTATGGGGCATTTCTACCCTGTCTGATAGGGTTGCTATGAGTTGTAATTGAGTCCACTGCCGTGGGTTTGGTGTGTTTTGTTTTTTCCCAAACCTTTTATCTCAAGCCACCCATTTACTTTGTGTCTCTGGAACCTCTCTGAGGGCTAGGAAGCTCAGGAATCACCAATTCTCGGTATTAACTCAGGAAGATTTGAAAGAGTATTTGTAATGCTTCATGATGTATTTGTGATTTACAAGAAAGGAGGAACAAATTTACATTTATTTAATTAAAGCTAAAGTTGAAGGATTATGTCTTTAAACATTTCTAATGAGCAGAGGGTAATAAGTGGAAAATTAATTTGATAATATGCATTGTTTATTTTAAGGTGGAAAAAATATTTTTAGTAATCTTCAAGTACTCGGTTAGCTTTATTTAATATGAAAGAAGTGTTTGTAAGAGTCTCAATAGAATGATCCTGTCTCATCAATATAAGAGTCTCAACAGTGATCCTGTTTTTTTCTCTGCCTATTTTCATCTGAAAGATCTTTTAAATTATTTTAACCTTGACTTCTGTCATTAGGTCCATTAGGATTAAAGCCCTGGTATTTGGAAAAGTTATGTCATATCTTTATATAGTGTTATACACTTTTTGATTGCTTATTTAATATTAGTTGCAGGATATGATGAAACATTGCATGCTTTATTGAAGCCACTGGGGAACAAATTGTAGTGATGTAAGTAGAAAAAATTGAAATTGAGATGCATTAGTGATTTGTAGTAAAACCCTAATCCCAATGTAACAATTAAGTTAGTTGAAGAGGTAGAGACTATTTTACTAAGACTGTATTACCTCTGGGATTTTACTTGTTGTAGCAGAATGCAGTTGTGAGGACATTTTAAGCAATATTTTTTTGTATAATACATTTAATACTATTCTTCCCTCCAATATCTTTTTATAACTGCTTAAAGATGTGGCATCATGATGTAGTAGAAAAAAACATTGATTTAATATTTGGATTTCTTTCCTAACTAGTTGTGTGATCTTAGGAGATAACTTAACTTTTCTAAACATTAGTTTCCTCATATATATGATGGCAAAAAATACTATTCATGGTCAGGATTATAATGATATGAAGTAATATTTGTTGGCACTAGTGTCAAAGTAGCTATTTTTTAAGTGAAACTTGGTGTTTTTAGGATAGCTTTCCATTCCTTTATGAACTATCTCTAAACTAGTCGAGGAACATAATGTTTCAGCCTTGTCTGGTCAATATGTTAGGTGTTTTGAGTTTCAGTGGTTTGCATTTTGTAATTGTTACAGCCGCTATATAAAAAACTCACGCTGTCCAGTTGATTTGACCCATTTGACCCATAGCAACCCCTCATGGGTTTCTGAGATGGTATCTCTGCGGAAGTAGATTGCCCGACCTTCCTTCCAAGGAGTGTCTGGTGGGTTTGAACCGCCAGCCTTCTGGTTAGCAGTCAGATGTTAGGCACTATGCTACCAGAGCTCCCACAGCCACTATAGTCTTTAATAATTGAATGTAAAGGAATCTAAATGCTTTATAGTAGTTATTTTATTAATTTTATGGTGATAGTAAATTACTACGTAAGATTCTTTTAAAATCTATACTACTAATTATCATTTTCTATATTAAAGGTTTATGAATTTGCAGAAACAATTGTAAAGTGGATTTGGGCATTCATTTGTACCAGTTGATGTACTTACTATCAAAATTTCATATTTTAGAATGCTGATCTCATAAGATTATTAACTGAATAGTTAACCAAAAATAAAAATTTTAATGAGCTGTTAATGCAGTCCAGTGGAAGTAAGAGTTTCTTTTCTATTTTTGTTACAGCAGAAATCGAAAGTAATGAAAAGGACAGCAAACCTCAGGAAGATGAACACATAATACATGAAGAAGATGAAAGACCTTCTGAGAAAAGTATGCACATGTACAAAGCCAACTTTAGCTAGTTTAAAAAATTAATTGTTTCTCTTATTAAGACCATGGAATATTTCTATCTATGAGATAATTGTAAAACTTTGCAATTTAAGTAAGCCCCAACTATATCATTATGTTGATCGCTAACCCAAAGTTCTTTGAAAGTATTAATTATCTCATATACTTCAGTCTTTTATTTATACTTTTCTGTGTTCCACAAGAAAGATTTACAATTACTATTTAGTGAGTTACTATCTGAGTGTCTGGAGAGAAATTGTTTAAATTTACATTTAGAGCATTGGACTATAAGATTTTTGTGTAGGCCTATAATATGTTTCAGTCTGCTTAGGTTCATGTGTTTCACAGGAAGGGGAAATGATGGGGCTGAGAATTGTTAGGCTTATGAGAAAGATCACTGGACTAGAAATTGGGAAACCTGGGATCTGTCACTCTTCCTGTCTTGTTACTCTCTGTGTACTCTTGAGTAAGTTATTTGAATATAAGAAGATACAGAGTCAATCTGGATTTGAAAATAGGGACATATATATAGGTGGTGATGAAGAGAGAGAGGCATGGTCAAATGAGGCATTTTCCTTTTAAAATATGTAGAGATTTTAATAATTTCAGTTTTAGATATTGAAACAAATGAGATAAAATTTGCTTATGATCTTATGAATATCAGTAATATTTGAAATAGAAATTCTATAAGTAAAAGTGTTCAAATATCTATTCTTTGCCAAATGTGCTTTTATAATGACGATTTTATTTTATGTATTTGAAATTCTTTAGGCTATGTTAGGAATAACTATTATGTTATTTTCCTAAGGCTGATTAAGTAATAATTTTTCTCATATTTACTGAAGAGGAAGAATTAAATAATTAAAGCTATGCACAGTTGTTAGAAATATGAAAATAAATACTGTATTTTGCTAGACGATTCATGTGCTTTATGAAATTTAGCATAGGAAGTGAATATGAAATAATTTCTTCTCCCTTATACATAACACAATTGCTAGACAACTCAATCTTAACGAGGATTTCAAGGAAAGAATGTTCTGTGTTCACATTCTACATTGCTTAGTCATTAGGAATCTCTTATTTGTCATACTGAAAATCATTTCAAGCTTAATGCAAAAAGCTACTTACCTATATTTAAAAAAAAAAAAACATAAAAGAGATACATAAATATGACATAAAATAATTGCATACATAAAATAGAATACCTAAAATAATTGGTTAAGAATACAATTGTGATAGAAATAATATTTTGGTGAGGATCAGGAATAGGCATTAATGTTATAATATAAAATACCTGACTAATCATATTTTTTGTTCTCAGATGAATTTTCCAGAAGAAAACGTTCTAAATCAGAGGACATGGACAATGTACAGTCCAAACGCCGTCGGTACATGGAAGAAGAATATGAGGCAGAATTTCAAGTAAAGATTACAGCCAAAGGAGACATTAACCAGAAACTACAAAAGGTGATACAGATTATAAATGAAAATGAAATGTATCAGAGTCTTCATTCTTCCAGATCTTTGCTATTGTTCTGTATTTTACTGATATTCAGGCTTATTATAGAAGGAGAGGACTTGAAGAAACTGGTTGTGCTTATAATTATAAAGTCTATTACTATTCTTGAGAAGTTAATTGTAAAAAGTATTTTGACTCTTTTATGGCTACATACTTGATTTTGTAGGTGATAGTTATGATGAGTTCTTTCTTTCCTTTAGTAATAAAACTCAGTATCAGTTTTCAGCTTTCCTTTTTTCTTCTCATATTGAACTTTCTTTAATTAAAAGGGAACATTAGTGTCTTACATATTAACCTTTTTGTATTTATCATAAGCTAGTCCCTACATTCTAAATCTTGGTTATATACCATAGGCATAGTATTAAAAATGGTAGGAGAAGGCCTTTAGGAGGACTAGGAAATGGGAATATTTGGACTTCCCACTCCTGTATTTGTTACACTAGAGATAGAAATAATGAGAATATGCAGTGTTTTATATAATTTTTAAAGTGTATTCACAAACGTTACAGTAAGCTCTGTTTTTAGAGAAGAATATGAAACTCAGATGAAGATAATTTTTCAAGATGTCTTTTGTATTTAATGATGAAACTCAAAATAATATTACTTTAGACCAGTGTTCTACTAAGATACAGTACAAATACACACACTAGGAAAAGGAATAGTTAGGCAATTAAATGGTAGCTTTTTTTTTCTTCCAGTTTCTTATTTCTTTGTTATATGAGGTAATAATACTTATTTAGTCTTTCTGATAGAGCTGTTAGCATTATGAAGGTAGGTATGTGAAAGAAGTTTGAAAACTTTTATGTATTAAAGTTGTGTCTGCCTTATCTATGAAAGAACTAAACTCATTGCTGTCGAGTTGATTCTGACTCATAGAACAGAGTAGAACTTCTATAGGGTTTCCAAGGCTGTGATCTTTCTTAGGGGACCAAACTGCCACAGCTTTCTCCGGTGGGGAGCTGGTGGGTTGAAACCACCAACTTTTCAGTTACCACCCAAATGCTTAACCACTGCAGCACCTAGGCTCTCATGAGGGTTCTAGAACAATGTTATTTAAATGTGGTTCACAGACAAGCACCAGTCTCCTGTTATGGGTCCATGATGAGCTTAATAAGGAATTGAGAGTAGGCATTTATAAATACTTTATAGAAATTTGATATTACAGTCACATTTTTAGTGTATCTCACAAAAATATCAATCTACACTAGATTAGAAAATTTAAAATTAGTCCTTTCCTTCAATTTTTTTTTTATGGTTTGGGAATAAACTGCTTCAATGCATGAACGTAAACAATGTGGGAAGAAATACTAAAACTTCAATTTCAAATTATTTAAAAAATTTTCCTCTCTGGAAATCTTCTATTTTTAGTATATATTACTCTTTTTAAGTAGATATTTATAGAAGCTATGAATTTCAACAGATAGCATTGCATTATGGAATCCAGCATGTTTTCTTCATTAAATAAGTTAGTATCAGGGCTTTGAATTGGTTCATTCTGGTTCAAACTTGTGGAAAGAATTTGTATTTCCACCTCAGATACACTGAATCAGCATCTGTATTTTAACAGGATCCCCAGGTGATTCTTGCAGATTTTGTTAAACTGTAGATTCCAATTCAGCGTTATCTGGGATGGAAATTAAAATTCTTGCAGGGGTATCGAACAGGAATGGGCCATTAAAAGCCCTGGTTTAATGTATTGCTGCTGTCTTACCAGTTTTTGTTTTTCAGAGTTTTTATCAGTGCTTAATGAATATTTAGTCTTTGCTGCATATTAAAGTTCCCTCTTTGCTAGTAATAAAGGAATATATATTTCTTTAGGTTGTACAGTGGTTGCTGGAAGAAAAATTGTGTACGCTACAGTGTGCTGTGTTTGATAAGACTCTGGCAGAATTGAAAACACGAGTGGAAAAGATTGAATGTAACAAAAGACATAAAACAGTTCTTACTGAACTACAGGTTTGTATACTGACGTGAATTACATACTCCATGTGTCATCATTTTTATACTTATTTTCTGGAATATAGTTTTGAAATTAACTCTAAAAGACATTTTATTTTTTTTAATGCATTTTATTGAAATATAATTTATGTATAGTGAAATACACAAAACTAAAGTGACATGGGTCAATGCATTCTTTTTTTTTTTTTTTGCAGTGTTCCCTCCCACCCCTGGCAGCCAGCAAAGAAACTTTCCCTCATATATAAACCTTTCCTTGACCCTCCACAACAACGAACTAATACTATATTGGTCCTTCTGTGATTGACTTATTACACTTAGCATAATGTCCTCCAAGTTCATCCATGTTATGCAGTGTTTTGCAAACTCTACGTTATTCTTTAGTGCCGAATAGCGTTCTGTTGTATGTGTGTACCATAGTTTGGTCATCCACTCTTCTGTTGATGGGCATGTAGGTTGTTTCCATCATTTTGCTATTGTCAATAGTGAGTGCTGTGATGAACATGGATGTGCATATATCTGTTCTTGCCCTGGCTCTCACCTCTCTAGGGTATATACCTAGTAAGGGGATTGCTGGGTCAAATGGTATCTCTAATTCCAGCTTTCTAAGGAATTACCATACTGCTTTCTGCAGTGGTTGTACTTCACAGTCCCACCAGTAGTGTATGAGGGTCCCAATCTCTCCACATCCCCACCAGCATTTGTTATTTTCTATCTTGTTGAACCTTATCATCAGTGCTGAGGTTAGATGGTATCACGTTGTTTTGATTTGCATCTCTCTGATGCCCAATGATCACGATCATCTCTTCATGTATTTGCTGGCCACAAAGGTGAAGTGTCTATTATGTCTTCTGCCCATTTTTCAATTGGATTGTTAATCCCTTTGCTGTTGAGGCATTGAAATTTTCTATAAATCTTAGAGATAAGTCCCTTGCCAGATATGTAATTATTGACGAGTATGAATTTGTTGCTGTAATTTTGTTATGTGCTTTTTTGTGGTATTGATTTCTTTGTTCCATATAATTTTCTGGGCTGAGCTTGTTTTGTTTTTGAATCGTGTTATCACTTCCTTCGTTGCTATTGTTTTAGTATTTGCTAAATATTTGTGTTGTTCCTCTTTTTAATTTTTATGTGAAGGTTTATCATTTTTCTTTGAGGTTACTCTGTGATTTATAATTTTTTCCCAAGTTTAGAACAGTCCATTCTATCTTGTAGTTGTCTTGACTTCCCTACCATCTAGAGGTTCTGTAACTACACAGTATTTTCCCTCTTTTTGGTTTGTCATTGCCCTTATTTTGATGGTCTCTGGTTCTCTGTTTACAATCTTATAGGGTTATTTACTTTGGGTATTTCTATGACTGGGTTGATTTCTGGGTTATGTCATCATGTGTGTTAATGGTCACTTATTACTTGCTGTTGTTGGTTCTCTGTCCAAAGGGCTCCCTTTAGCATCTCTTGTAAGGTTGGTCTGGTTTTAACAAATTCCTTTAATTTCTGCTTATCTGGAAATGTGCTAATTTCACCATCATATTTGAGGAACATTTTTGCTGAGTACATAATTCTTGGTTGAAATTTTTCATTTTCAGGGTTTTATATATACCATCCCATTGTCTTCTCGCTGGCATGGTTTCTGCCGAGAAATCTGAGCTTAGTCTTATTGGTTGCCCCTTGTAGGTAACTTTTTGTTTTTCCCATGCTACTTTCAGGATTCTTTTTTTTTCTGTCTTTGGTTTTGATGAGTTTGATGATGATATGTCTTGATGATTTTCTTTTGGGGTCTGTCCTGTTTGGGGTTCATTGGACTGCTTGAATGGATATAGTTTCATCTTTCATCATACCAGAAACATTTTCTTCCAACAAATCTTTGACAGTTTTTTCTATGGTTTTATTTGTCTTTTCCTGTTCTGGAATTCTGATAATACATAGGTTATTCCTTTTGATGGTATCCCACATGAACCTTAGGCTTTCATCATTTTCTGTTGATCTTTTTTGTGATTGATCCATTTCCTAAGAAGTATTGAGGTATTTGCCTTCAATCGTACTAATTCTGTCTTCCACTGATTCAGTTCTATTCCTTTGCTCATTCAGTGTGTTATCTGTTTCTTAAAATTTAGTATTAATCTTCTGGATTTTTGTGTGTAGATTTCGTATCATTTTGAATTTTTCATTTATTTTGTCATTTTGTTCTTGTATTGTCTTTTGAAACTGTTCTAGGGTTTTCTCCTCAATTTTGTCAATATTTTCTTTGATCTGTCTCTCATTCGTTGAAGGTACATAAATATAATTCTTTTGAGTGCCTTATCGGGGAGTTCCAAAGCTGGGTCTTCCTTAGGGATGTGTTTTGAATCTATATCCTGGTCCCTTGTTTCTCCTGCTTTAACTTGCTTTTTTTGTGTGGACTGTGATGCTCTGTTGTTTCTGAGGCATTGTGACATTTTTGTGTTTATATTTAATTGGTGATTGTATGTTGGAGTGACTTGCCCACGATTTTTGTTTTCTTTTTCTTTATTTTGTTTGTATGTTATCTATATAAGCAGGGTACTGTGCTGTGTTCCTCTGTCCACTAGTTGGTAGCAATTACATGCTTACCACCTGTCTCTTTTCCCTTTGTCAACTTCCTGTATGTCCCTGCCGTCCTTGGCAAATGTAGCCTATTCTTAGGTCCCTGGAATCTGAATAAGAATGCTGCTACTTTAAAATGCAAAATAGCTGCCGCTTGTAAAGATTGGAAATGGCTGTGCCTTGGTCACTTTAAATATCCAAAATGGTTACAGCTTGTAAACAGTCAAAACGGCTGTGCCCTCTGGACAGCGGAAAGTCCACAGCTCAGGTTGTCTCCCTCCTTGCTGTTTCCTTTCCTAGTCATAGGCCACCAGTGCAGTCATCCCTGCAGTCCTTGGCGACCAGGGCTTATCTTTAGGTCAATATTCAGGTCCCAACATCACTTGGAAATATTCAGGCTGTTGGTCCCATCAGAATAGCTGACAGTCCACTGCTCCCACAATCTCCATACTCATTGTTTGCGTTCAGATTTTTCCACTGTTGTTGTTGTTGTTATGTGCCGTCGAGTCGGCCCCGACTCATAG
>NW_006921713.1:6715142-6715836 GCF_000298275.1 Orycteropus afer afer | reverse complement strand
TCATTCACATAAACTTATAGGACCATTCTCTGCCAACCTTATATATGTTCTTGGATATACTCCCCATTTCGTAGACATACCTAATCGTTCAGCCTATCCACCCATATCCATCCATATACCCATGTTTGCCTTCACTGACAATGCAGTACTGTATGTGCAAAAGGGTTCATATTTGTTGTACCTCCCATGTATCTCTCTTTGTCTTTCTCATCCTCAGTGCTGCCATATTAGTCACTCATATTTTGTACATTGACCTTCTCTTCACCCAAATCAATACTTATCTCTATCTGTCTTACAGCCTTCCCTCTCCTCCCTCCTATCCCTGGTAACCAACAAAGAAAATCTCCTTCTATAGATAAACCCTTCCTTAACTTTTACAATTATGCACTAATACAGTATTTGTCCTTTTGTGATTGACTTATTTCACTCAGCATAATGTTCATCCACGTTATGCGGTGTTTTGCGGATTCTACATTATTCTTTAGCGTTGCATAGTACTCCATTGTGTATATGTACCATAGTTTGGTTATCCATTCCTCAGTTGATGGACATCTTGGTTGTTTCCAACTTTTGGCTATTGTAAATACTGCTGCGATGAACATGGGTGTGCATATATCTGTTCTTGTCCTGGCTCTCACTTATTTAGGGTATATACCTAGTAATGGAATGGCTGGGTCAAGTGGTATTTCTAATT
>NW_006921713.1:6700667-6710442 GCF_000298275.1 Orycteropus afer afer | reverse complement strand
TTTTTTCTGTGTTTTCTTTGGTATGTCTCTCAATCCTTTAAAGATACCTAAAGATAATAATTCTTTTGAATTCCTTATCAGAGAGTTCCAATGCTTCTTCTTCCTCAGGGATGTGTTCTGGTTCTGTATCCTGCTCCCTTGTTTCTACCACTTTATCCTGCTTCTTTGTGTGCACTGTGATGGTCTGTTGTTTCCAAGTCATCGTGGCGCTGTTGTATTTAGGTCTCCATTAACTGTTTGTGAAGAGGAGCCAAGGGTGATTCAGGCTCTTCTTGGTGATTTTTCATTGTTGGCCCATTGGTGGAGAAGGAGGTAGTGGCTCTTGCTCAGTAAGTGAAATTGCAGGAGGTGTCGGTGTTGTTGTGTCTTAATGGGGAGTGTTGTTGTCTCCCACCCAGTTAGGCACAAATTATAATGAAATAACCATCAAAAAACTAAAAGTCCATGGATGAAAAACACAGTATGTAATCACACAGGAGCAGTAAGCAAAAAATGAAAAAACCAAAAAAAAGAGGAAAAAAACAAGAAAACCTGCAATATCTGGGGATAGGCACTATGAAAAAAAAGTAGGGAAGGAGATTAATAAATGAAGAAAAAAGAATGGGAAAAAGGCAAAAAGAAAAACAAGGAACAGGGTTAATCATGAGAAAAAAGGGGGAAAAGGAAAAAAACAAACCTTAAATTAAAAAAAAAAAAAAAATTCAGCCAGGCATAGGGTAATGAAAAAATGCTGAAAACTAGGACCTAGTAGGGGTATATTAAGAGTAATAATAAAAAGGACAAAAGTATTAATAATATTAGCAAATACAAGCAAGCTAATCACCAAAAAAACAGAAAGTGAAAAAGGTAAAAATAAAAATAAAAAAAAAAATCAGTGGAGGACAGGGCAGGGCACCCAGGCTTGGTCTGAGCACAGAGACTGTGATGGAGTTCTGTGGGCCCAGAAGGTAGGTGGGAGTGGGTGGTGGCCACACCTCCATTCACCAAGCAGGTGTAGTGTATGAGAATAACAAGAGGAACGTCATACCTTTTCAGTCTTGCAGGTCCCGAGTGTCGTTGGGGTTGCTGGAAAGTAGAACGTGTTCTTAAGCCCCAGGAATCTAGGAGAGCACTGTGTCTTTAAATATCCAAAATAATCAAGCCGCTTTTTAAACCTTCAAAATGGCAGCATCCTCCGGACCGGCAGAAGTCCACACACAGTTCAGCCCACCTTTCTCTTCACCTTCTCCGTTTGTTCCCCAGCCACCGTGCACAGTCCTCCGTGCAATCCCTGGCTAGCAGGGTGCTTTTTATGTTAATTCTTAGGTCCTACCACCACTCGGGAATCTCCAAGCTGTTTGTGCTGTCAGGGTCGCTCAGGGACGCTGCCAGACCACAGCTCCATATGTCTCCTTTTTTGGTATTTTCATGCAAAGTTCTGCTAGTTAGGGTTTAGTCCACTTCTATATCCTTCCCTTTAAGGCTCCGGGGTCCAAGATTATCTTCTGCGTCTGTGTTAATTAGTTTCCCTTTTCTTTGTTGGAGGGTCTGTGCAGTCTTTCTGCCTAGTCTGCCATCTTGTCAGAGTCCTCTGGACTTTTCCTTTTGTGTTTGTATTTTATTGCCTTTTTTTTTTTTATTGCTAGGCGAAGGTGGCCCTTTTTGTTCCAACAGATTATTAGAACTAGGAAACAGAGAAATGGCCATTATTTGCTGATTTAACCTTGGGTGAGTGAGGTTGAGAGAAAGGAGGGGTCAGTATTGCCTGACCTAGCCCCAGGTAAATGGGGATGAGAAAGAGAGAGGCCTGTGCTGGCAGCTGGGGTCTGGACTGATGAGGGAAGGGAAGCTGAGTATTCTACAGGATGCAGTTGGAGTGTGGAGTGAGATTTATTAGCCACTGTACATTTGACAACAAAGTTGTTGGATATCAGTCTCCTTGGACTAGTTTGATATAGTAGGAGTAGTTGATGGGATCTGCTAGAATCAACTGTTACTTCACAGTGCTTCTTTAGTTGTCTATATATATATTTTTTTTTTTTAATTTTTTTTCAATAACATGCATTAATAAGTACTCAGTAGGATACGTTGAAGGAGCTCTGATGGCTTAGTGCCTAAGGCATTTGACTGCTAACCAGAGGGCTGTCAGTTCAAATGCACCAGCCACTCCTTGAGGAAGACTGGACAGTCCACTTCCATAAAGATTTACCACTTCAGAAACCCAAAGGGGGTTGCTATGAGTCAGAATTGACTTGATGGCAGTGGGTTTGGTTTTTTGGGTTTAGTGTATATTGGGAGAGAGTCTTTTTATATTAATCTACTTCCTCTGCAGCTTATATTTTAGAGACATTAGTTTACCAATCCATATTTATTAATAATTAATGTTTTCATTTTTATTAAATATAAAATCAGTCATTTGCTATCAAGTTGATTTTGACTCATGGCAAACCTATGTACGTCAGAGTAGAGCTATGTTTTGTAGAGTTTCCGGTGGCTAATTTTTTTAAAAATCACAAGGCCTTTCTTCAGAGACACCTCTGTTGTTGTTGTTGTTACGTGCCTTGGAGTCAGACCTGACTCAGTGACCCCTCCTTGAATTTCCGATGTGGTATCACTATGGAAGTAGATTGCCCAACCTTCCTTCCGAGGAGTGGCTGATGGGTTTGAACTGCCAGCCTTCTGGTTAGCAGTCAAATGCTTTAGGTACTATGCTACCAGAGCTCCTGAAATACCTCTCAGTAGACCCAAACTTCTAGCTTTTCAGTTAGCCAGCTGTGTTAACATTTACACTACCCAAGGACTCCTTATTAAATATGGCTATATAAGATAGAATCAACTTGATGGCAACAGGCTTGGTTTTTTATATATGAATGAACATACATTTGTCTGATTTTTTGTTAGCTGAAATGAGGACATGGTAGCATACTGTTAACCATTTTAAAGTATATAACTGAAATGAGCACATGGTAACATACAGTTAACCATTTTAAAGTGTATAATTCAGTAACATTTAGTATATTTGCCTTATTGTACAACTATCACTTCGATTTAACTCTGTAGCATTTTCATCACCAAAAGGGAAATATTGTTCCTTTTAAGCAGTTACTTCCCATCTCTCTTCTTCAGTCTCTTGCAACTACTTATCTGCTTTTTGTCTTTATGAATTTACCTATTCTGAATATTCACATACATACAGTCACACAATATGTGACTGTTCATGTCTGACTTCTTTCAATTAACTTAGTGTTTGCAAGATTTGTCCATGTTGTAGCATGTACCAGATCTTCATTTTTTTTTTTTTTTTTGTCCTCTGAATAATATTCCACAGCCACTGTACATTGGCATCAAAGTTGAATATTATCAGCCTCCTTGGCCTGGTTTGATACAGTAGGACTAGTTGACAGGATCTGCTAGAATCAACTCTGACTTCACAGTGCTACTTTAGGGTTTTGTTTTGTTTTTTTCCTCATTAAGAAAGGCTGACATCTAGTATGTTACATGCATTAATAAGTACTCAGTAGGATATATTGAGGGAGCTCTGGTGGCTTAGTGCCTAAGGCATTTGACTGCTAACCAGTAAATTGGCAGTTCAAACCCACCAGCCACTCTGCAGAAGGATGATTGGGCAATCTACTTCTATAAAAATTTTTTTGGAGGGCCAGAACAGGTAGGGCAAGACAGGCAGCAATAGTGGAGCAGATTGGAACAGCTAAAGGAGACGGACTTGTCTGTCAGTTTATCGTCCTGTGGTGGCTTGTGTGTTGCTTTGAGTCTGTAGGCTATGCCACTGGTATTTCAACTGCCAACAGGCTTATCTATGGTGGACAGGTTTCATTGGAGCTTTCAGACCAAGACTTGGAAGAAGGAAGAAGTCATCCACTTTTCAGAGTATTGGCCAGTGGAAACCTTATGAATAGCAGTGAAGCACTGTCTGATATGTTACTAAAAACTTTATGATATGAATAGCCCTGAAACATTATCTGATATTGATATAGTTCTGGAAGATGAGCCCCTCAGGTCGGAAGGCAATCAAAATATGACTAGGAAAGAGCGGCCTCCTCTGAATAGAGCAGACCTTAATGATGTCGATAGAGTAAAGCTTTCAGGACCTCCATTTGCTGATCTGGCATGACCCCAGATGAGAAGCTGCAAACATCCATTAATAATCTGAACATGGGATGTACAAAGTAGGAATCTAGGAAAATCAGAAGCTGTCAGAAATGAAATGAAACACATAAAGATTGATATCCGAGGCATTAGTGAGCTGAAATGGACTGGTTTTGGCCATTTTGAATCAGATAACTATGTGATCTACTATGCCAGGAATGACAAATTGAAGAAGAATGGTGTGGTGTTCATTGTCAGAAAGGATGTTTCAAGGTCTATCCTCAGGTACGGTGCTCTCAGTGATAGGATAATATCCATACCCTCCACAGAAGGAAGATGGGGCAATCTACTTCTGTAGTGATACTGCCTCGGAAACCCAAGGAGGGGTCGCTGTGAGTTGAAATCGACTCGACAGCAGTGTCGAGTGCTTTTTTTAAACAAGGAAGACCAGTTAATACTACTACTACTGAAATTTATACACCAACCACCAAAGCCAAAGATGAGGAAATTGAAGATGCTTACCAACTTCTACAGTCTGAAGTTGACCAACTATGCAGTCAAGATGTGTTAATTATCACTGGTGATTGGAATGCAAAAGTTGGAAACAAAGCAGAATCACTGGTAGTTGGAAAATATGGCCCTGGTGATAGAAATAACGCTGGGGAATGCATGATAGAATTTTGCAAGACCAACAACTTTTCATTGCAAATAACCTTTTTTCAGTAGCATAAATGGTGGCTATATGCATGGACTTCACCAGAAGGAGTACACAGGAATCAGATTGACTATATCTGTGCCAAAAGGCGATGAAGACCTCAGTATCTTCAGCCAAAACAAGGCCAGGCGCTGATTGTGGAACAGACAATCAGCTGCTCATATGCAAGTTCAAGTTGAAGATGAAGAAATTAAAACAAGTCCATGAGAGGCAAAATATGGCCTTGATTATATCTCTTCTGAATTTGCAGACTATCTAAAGAATAGATTTGATATATTGACTACCAGTGATCGAAAATCAGAAGAATTATGGGATGACATGAAGAATATCATCTACGAAGAAAACAAGGTTGTTCAAAAGATAGAAAAGGAAGAAAAGACCAATATGGATGTCAGAAGAGACTCTCTGAAACTTGCCCTTGAATGGAGAGTAGCTAAAGCAAATGGAAAAATTAACAGGATAAAAGAGCTGAACAGTAGATTTCAAAGAGCAGCTTGAGAAGACAGGTCAATTATTATAATGAAATGTGCAAAGACCTGGAGTTACATAAAGAAAAGGGAAGAACATGCTTGGCATTTCTCAAGCTGAAAGAACTGAGGAAAAATATTAAGTGTAGAATTGGAATGTTGAAAGATTCCATGGGCAATATGTTGAATGATGTAGGAAACATCAAAAGAAGATGGATGAAATACACAGAGTCACTATACCAAAAATAATTGGTAGATAAGCATCCAATTCAGAGGTGACATATTATCAAGAACCAATATTGAAGGAAGAGGTTGAAGCTGTGCTGAAGGAATTGGCAAAAAACAAGGCTCTGGGAATTGATGGAATGCTCATTGAGTTGTTTCAACAAACAGATGCTTTGATGGAGGCACTCACTTGGCTATGCCAAGAGATTTGGAAGACAGCTACCTGGCCAGCTGACTGGAAGAGATCCTTATTTGTACCCATTCCAAAGAAAGGTGATCCCACAGAATGTGGAAATTATTGTACAGTATCATTGATAGCACATGCAAGTAAAATCTTACTGAGGATAATTCAAAAATGGTTGCAGTGGTATATTGAAAGAGCACTTACAGAGGTGCAGGCTGGATTCAGGAGAGGATGTGGAACGAGGGGTATCATAGCTGATGGATGGATCTTGGCTCAAAGCAGAGAATACCAGAAAGGTGTTTACTTGTGTTTTATTGACTATGCAAGGGCATTTGATGGTGTGGATCATAACAAATTGTGGATAACATTGAGAAGAATGGGAATTCCAGAACACTTGATTGTACTCATGAGGAACCTGTACATAGATGCATGAGGAACCTGTACATAGACCAGGAGGCTGTTGTTTGAACAGAACAAGGAGATGCTGCATGGTTTAAAATCAGGAAGCGAGTGCATTGGGGTTGTATCCTTTCATCATACTTATTCAATCTGTTTGCTGTGTAAATAATCTGAGAAGCTGGACTATGTGAAGAAGAATGTGGCATCAAGATTAGAGGAAGGCTCATTAACAACCTGAGATACATAGATGACAGAACTTTGCTTGCTGAGAGTGAGGATGACTTGGAGCACTTACTGATGAAGATTAAAGACTACAGTCAGCAGTATGGATTATGCCTCAATATAAAGAATACAAAAATCGTCACACCTGGACCAGTGAGCAGCATCATGATAGATGGAGAAAAAAATGAAGTTGTCAAAAACTTCATATTACTTGGTTCTACAATCAATGCCAATGGAAACAGCAGTCCAGACATCAAATGATGTCTGGCAAATCTGATGCAAAAGACCGCTTTCAAGCTCTGAACAGCAAAGATACCCCCTTGAAGACTAAGATGCCCCTAACCCAAGCCATGGTATTTTCAATCACCTCACATGCATGTGAGAGTTGGACAATGACTAAGGAAGACCGAAGAAGAGTTGCTACGCTTGAGTTGTGTTAGCAAAGAATGCTCAAAGTACTGTGGACTGCTAAAAGAACTAACAAGTCTGTCCTAGAAGAAGTGCAGCCAGAACATCCTTGGAAGCCAGAATGGCCAGACTTTATCTTACCTCCTTTGGTCATGTTGTCAGAAGGGACCATTCTCTGGAGAAGGATGTCATGTTTGGTAAAGTGGAGGGTCAACGAAAGGGGAAGGCCTCAAGAAGATGGATTGACACAGTGACTACAGCAATGGGCTCAGGTATAGTAGGGATTGTGAGACTGGCTCACGTCCAGGCACTGTTTCGTTCTGTTGTACATAAGGTCACTATGAGTCGGAGATGACTCGACGACACTTAAGAGCAATAACAAACAGTATTCTGTTATATGGATATACTTCAATTTGTTGATCCATTCATCAGCTCATGGGCATTTGGCTTGTTTCCACTTTTTGGATATTGTGCTGCTACGAACATTAGTGTTACATGTATTTGTTTGAATACTGTTTTCATTTCTTCTGAATTTATGCCTAGGCATGGAATTGAGTCACGATGAAATTCTTTTAACTTTTTTTTTTTTACTGTGATTTGGGTGAAAGATTACAGAGCCAATTCACTTTCCATACAGCAGTTCCCATACACTTTGTCTCATGACATTAACTACAATTTACCACAATGCAGTAGCTCCCCTCCCACTTCCTTCCTATAGTTACCTCTTTCCTGTGTCCTTATCTCCATCCACTCCTGCCCCCCTGAGCTATGTCCCTGTGCATACACAGCCCTTCTATTCTCCCATGATTGTTCTCTCCAAGGAGTATATCTACCTAGTGTAAATGTCCATGCCTGTCTTTTGTTTGGCTGGAAGCCACAGTTGTCGGTTCAGTTCTAGACCTGAAGGGCAGCTAGTCTGACAGGGCCATATTCTCAGTGGTTCCACCAGACTGTATCAGACCAGCAAACCTAGTCCCTTTTTTTTTCTTTTCCCCCAAATGATTTTGAGTTTTGTTCCGCATTGTTCTCCCTCTCTATCGAGGATCTCCTACATAGATCCCCCTCCAAATGGCTGACAGTGGTAGCCAGGCACCATCTAGTTCTTCTAGTCTCATAGTTGTATAGGCTGAGGATAGCATGGTGTACCAGTGACTTGGACTAATTGGTTCCATGAATCTTTGGTTTTCTTCATTCTTCTTTGCTTTGGACAAGGAGAGACCATCGTTGCATATAGATGGCTGTTTGCAAGCTTTTAAGATCCCAGTCACTACTTGCCAAAGTAGGAGGTGGAACAGTGTTTTGTGTGGTATGTTATGCCAGTTGAACTTGATGTCCCCTGCAATTATGGCCCAAAACCCACAGATTCAACTACTTGCTCCCTCTGCATAGCTGACTGTGGCCAAGAAGTGACTACAACCTTGTCCCTTGTCAGCTCTACTATATACCTGGGAATTCTTATGGAACGTACCAGTACAGTTGTAGAAACATTGTCTGCCAACCCAATATATGGTCTTGGGTACATTCCCCACTGAATAGACATACCTAATAGTTCAGCCTGTCCACCCATCTATCCACCCATAGAGCCATGTTTGCCTTCACTGACAACACAATACTGTATGTGCAGAAGTGTTCATCTTTGTTGTCTGTATCTGCCATGTACCTCTCTATGTCTTCCTCTTCCTCAGTGCCACCGTGTTGATCACTCACATTTGGTACATTGCCCTTCTCTTCGCCCAAATCAATACTTGTGTCTAGCTATCTAACAGTGTTCCCTCCCCTCCCTTCCCAACCCTGTTAACCAACAAAGAAAATTTGCTTCCATATATAAACCTTTCCTTGACTTTTTATAATAAGAGACTTAATAAAGTATTTGTCCATCTGTGATTGACTTATTTCACTCAGCATATTGTCCTCCAAGTTCGTCCGTGTTATGTGGTGTTTTGCAGATTCTACATTATTCTTTAGGGGGTTGCATAGTATTCCATTGTGTGTATGTACCATAGTTTGGTTATCCATTCCACAGTTGATGGACACCTAGGTTGTTTCAATCTTATGACTATTGTAAATAGTGCAGCGACGAACATGGGTGTGCATATATCTGTTCTTGTCATGGCTCTCACTTCTTTAGGATATATACCTGATAATGGGATTGCTGAATCAAATGTTATCTCAAATTCCAACTTTCTAAGTAATCTCCATACTGGTTTCCACAGTGGTTATACCATTTTATAGTCCCACCAGCAGCGTATGAGAGTCCCAATATCTCTGCATCCTCACCAGCATTTATTTTCTGTCTTATTGAACTTTGCTACTAATGGAGTTTGCTATAAATTCTAAAGATAAGTCCCTTGTTGGATAGGTCATTGCCGAATATTTTTTCCCAATCTGTAGGTTCTCTTTTGACTCATTTGGAGAACTTTTCGGAAACACATAAATATTTAATTTTTAGAAGGTCCCATTCATCTAGTGTCTCTTCTGCTGTTTGTGCATTTTGGCTTATACTTGAGAGTCTATTTATGCCACATGTTAGGGCTCCTAAATTTGCCCCTAGTGAGGTACTTTATAGTTTTAGGTTTCACATTTAAGTTTTGGACCTGTCTTGAGTTAGTTTTTGTGTATGGTGTGAGGTACAAATCTTACTTCATTTTTCTGCAAGTGGATATCCAGTTTTTCCAGCACCATTTATTAAATAGACATTCTCTTCCCCATTTAATGGATTTCGGCCTTTTGTCAAAGATCAGCTGACCATGGGTCGATGGATGTATTTCTTGGTTCTCAATCTATTCCATTGGTCTATGTGTCTGTCGTTATATCAGTACCAGGTAGTTTTGACTGCTCTGGCTGTATGGTAGGTTTTGCGATCTGACAGTGTGAGACCTCCTGTTTTGTTCTTCTTCTTCAGTAGTGCTTTGCTTATCTGAGGCTCTTGCCTCGCCTTATAAAGTTAGTGATTGGTTTTTCCATAATCCTTAAAAAATGTTGATGGGATCTGGATTGAGATTGCATTGAATGTATAGAGTGCTTTGGGTAGAAATTCACAATGTTCAATCTTCCTATCCACGAGCATGG
>NW_006921713.1:6681606-6693572 GCF_000298275.1 Orycteropus afer afer | reverse complement strand
CCTCTTCTGCCTCCTGTTCTACCTCCACCTCTGCCGCCTGAGACAGCATGGCCAACCCCTCCTCTTACTCCTCTTCCTTCTACTCAGTTTGAAGATGAAGAGGATGAAGACTTTTTATGATGATCCAGTTACACTTAATGAATAATAAATAAATATCGTGCTATATACATTTAACTTACCTCTTGCGTGTGTGAGTAACTGTACGGCAAGAACTGTGTTAATTGACTTTATGTTATTGGTAAGGCTTCCAGTCAACAGTAGGCTATCAGTAGTTAAATTTTGGGAGAATCAAAAGTTATACGCAGATTTTTGACTGCACGAGGTTAGTAGAATTGTCACTCCTAACCCCTCCATTGTTCAAGAGTCAACTGTACATAGGCTAGTCTTACTTATTACATTGTTTTCTATCATGAGTAAAAGGATTGTTCAATATTAGCAATTATATTTCACTATATTAACAGAGGAAAAATGAATAATAATGTGATCTTTTTAGTAAATGCCAAGTAAGAATTTGTTAAAATTCATCACTCATGAAAAAAGATAGGGGAGAAGTGGCTTTGATCTCATTAAGCATTTCTGTCAGAGATCTTTTATATTTAATAATGGATCATTGGAAGTGTTACCATTAAAGTTGAAAGTAAAACAAAGATGCCTGTTAGTAATGCTGCTGTCTAGAGCTGAGGTGACAATTTTAGGCAATGCATTAAGATGGGGGAAAAAATTAGTAATGATTGGTAGAAAGGGAACTCAACAGAATTAGTTCATCAAAGTGTTGGAATAAAGAAGGAGCGTTGGCAGCTACCCGATAATAAGGTCAGCATATACCAGTAGCTTTTCTATACAGTAGCAATAACTAATTAGAAAATATAGTGAGAAAAAGGACATTTCACACATGATAGTTATTTTAAAAAGTAAGTACATAAGAATAAATCCATGCCCCTCCCCAAAAAAATTTAGGCTATTTTGAAGGGACAGAATGGAAAACCTAAATTAACAAAGTAATACTGTTTTCCTAGATGAGAGGCCTTGATTTTCTTTCTCAATTACTTGTTTAATTTTTTAAATGAGAGTTCTTTTAAAAGAGTTTGAATACTACAGAAGTTTATAAAGTGAAAGTGTAGTTCTCACTTCCAGCCAATCCTAGCCTCTGGAGGTAAATCACTGTTAACTTCGTTATGTATACATCTAGACCTTTTTCCATATACCTAACAACATGTACAAAAGCATATTTATTGTTATTGTGCTTTTTAAGCAAAAATACATAATTTTTTTTACATAATAAAATTTTGTTAGGTTTTATATGTAATAAAAAATATGTAATTTTCAGAATACTGCCCCAGATAATATGACTAGAGAAAACATGAAAATCACTGTTGGATAAAAATGGGGTACAGAAGATACTTGAAAAAATTACTTGAAATAATTTTAGGGACCAGTAAAGTAAATCCATATTAAGGATATAAAATAATGTTATATGCCTTTGAGTCTTATTCTGTAAATAACTAAGCCCTGAGGAACATCTTCACCTTTGGATGTCATAGGTGATTGATTACCTAGGCATATTAATGAACTCATATATGTTGTAAGAGTCACTGGGTAGTGCAAATGATTAATGCACTCAAGTTCAAACCAAAAGATTGGCAGTTCCTGTCCACCCAGAGGCATCTTGTAAGTTCTTCTGAAAAATCAATTGTTGAAAAACCTGTGATGTACAGTTCTACTCAGTCAGAATTGACCTGACAGCAACTGGAACCAGTATATTTGTAAGATTTGGAGTCTCCTTTAAAGGTGACTCCCTTTTGAAAGGCACTTTAAAAGTTACGTAGTATCATTGTCTTAGAATGGATAAAAGAAATTTTCTGGAGAAGCAACACTTCATCCTGTTTCAGGAGTTTAGTTTAATATTCTTGAAAATGGTTAATACACAACAGCAGCAACAACAAATAAACAACTGAGTATCACATTTATGCCTTAATTAAAGACTAAAAGGAAATACAATAAAATATTCATGTGTTGGTGTGATAATTTTTCTTTCATTTCTTCCCCCTCCCTTTTTTTTCCTGTTTCTCAAATTTCCCTTGAAATATTTGGGCAAAATATGTGAATAGGCAAACTGTCCAACTGATTAGTATAATAAATTTGAAAATAAATTTTGCTAACAAATACTTAACATGATAAATTTTTTATTATATTGTTAAAGATTGACAGACTTTGAAAGGAAGTATTTGCAGTGGTAAAGCACTTGGCTGCTAACCAAAAGGTCAGCAGTTAGAACCTACCAGCTGTTCCACAGGAGAAAGATGTAGTCTGCTTCCGTGAAGATTACAGCCTTAGAAACCCCATAGGGCAGTTCTACTCTGTCCTGTAGGGTTGCTATGAGTTGGAATTCAATTCAATGGCAATGAGTTGTTTGTTTGTTTTTTGACTCATTTACACTGCTGTCAGAAGTGTAAATTTGGCAAAGCCTTTCTGAAAAGCATTTAGACAAGTCTTAAAAGTATACTGTATTCCAGAAATTACACTTCTGTGAATATACCCTAAGGAACATTCTCTGAAAGAACAAAAGTTGTAGATGTTATTGCAGTGTTATTTCACAACAGCAGAATGTTAAAAACCATTTTACCTATCTGGTAGGAAGGAGAGTATGTAAATAAGTATTGAAGGGATTTTTTAAAGAAAGTGATAGAAAAGTGGTAAAACTGCATCCTATCAGACAGTTTATAAGACCGTGAAAGACAAAGCAATCCCCTTGAGTTCTGGTACAGGTTTCACTGTATATTTTAAAATCAGTTTGGTTTATTATAGTAAGAGGATACTGTTACATGTAGTTTTCTACTTATGTATATGTGCATTCCTTTTTAATGCTGAAAATGATACTTGATTTGTTTCATTTTATTTTATTTTCAGGCCAAGATAGCCAGGTTAACAAAACGATTTGGAGCAGCCAAAGAAGATCTTAAGAAAAGACAAGAAGTAAGAATTGCTATTTGCGCATAATTAAAATTGAGCTCTAAATGGTAATCTTAGGAAATGCTGAATTAGGAGGAAACATTTTATTACAGGTCTCAAGTTTCACTTTCATGCTGTGCTTCTCTTCTGTGTGTTATTTTTAGAGCTACAGCTCTAAAACTAATCAACTCAACCCTTTTCTGATCCTCACAATTCTCATATATCAGCAGTATTTTAGGATATGATATTGTTGAGGCCTTATTTTTTATCCATCTTTAAAATTACATTTGTGGAATTTACCTTATCATAGTTTTTTCTTTTTATATTCTTTCCAGTGTTCTAGTCTAGTCTCTTATCATTTTCCTTATAGAGTATTGAAGTATTCTACTGATGTTAGTAATCCTGACCTCCCGTTCCCTTCTTCCCCATGTAGTCAGTCCCTACTATTTTGTAAGTGTAATGACAGGGGCGGGGGGAGGACTGCCATCCAGTCGATCCTGACTCATAGTGACCCCACTTGGGGTTTCTGAGGCGGTGTCTCTATGGAAGTAAATTGCCTGGAGTTCTTTCTGAGGATTGTCTGATGGGTTTGAACCGCCAGCTTTCTGGTTAGCAGTCATATGCCTTAGGCACTAGGCCACCAGAGCTCCCAAGTATAATGAATAGATAGCAATTAATTAGATCAAGTCCTTTATTGCTTTAAACATGTTGACTATTTGAGTGAATTAAGTTCAAACACCATAGTATAGCATAAACTGTTACTGTAGTCTGGTTTTTGCTCTTTACTCTTTCCTGTTACTCCATAATATGTACTTCTAGTATTTAAAAAAAAAAATTCTCACTGCCATCCAGTCGATTTAACTCATAGTGACCACTCCTTGGGTTTCCAAAGTGGTATCTCTACAGAAGTAGATCGCATAGCACTTAGTTTATTACATCATAGTTTTTAGTTGGATTTCCTTTTCTTCCTTTTAGGAAAGTTACATGCCTTTAATTTGGCCTTGATAACTCTATTGCCTGGCACATAGCCATTGGCAATAATAGTCATTATTCAGTATGAATTATTTTTTCTATAGGATTTTTCAGTCTTGGTGTACTTACGTATATTCCTTACTTGCATTTATTAAAAATGTATTTTGAAATAATTAGAAATGCATGTTGTTGTTGTTGTTTGCCATTGAGTCGGACCCGTCTCATAGCGACCCCTCCTTGGGTTTCCAAGGTGATACCACTACGGAAGTAGATTGCTCAACGTTCCTTCCGACGAGTGGCTGGTAGGAAGTTTTAATAATAGTATATAGAGTCTCATGAACTCTTCCCTCAATGGCAATATCTTATATAATTACAGTACAATATCAAACCCAAGAATTTAGCATTGTTAAAATAACTAATTTACAGGGCTTGCTCAGTGTTCATCAGTTTTTTCATAAGTTCATGGTGCGTGTGTGGTGCCAGGTACAGATTTATAAAATCACCACCACCAAAACAAAAACCAAATGCACTGCTGTCGAGTCAGATCTGACTCTTACTGACCCCTCCTTGGGTTTCTGAGATGGTATCACTACAGAAGTAGATTGCCCAGGCTTCCTTCCGAGGAGTGGCTGGTGGGTTTGAACTGCCGGCCTTTTGGTTAGCAGTCACATGCCTTAGCCACTATGCTACCAGAGCTCCTTATCACCACCACAGTCAAGATAAATGTTCTGTCACCATAAAGGAACGTTTTGATACTACCTCTTTATAGTGGCACCCTCACCTCCACTGGCCCCATCCTCTATCCCATGGCAACTGCTAATCTCTTCTCAGTCTATATTTTTACTTTTTAAGTATTCTCTTTTTTCCTGAACCACTTACAGTTTTGTTTTGCACAGACTAATCTCATCAAACTTTTAATTTAGTCATAAGTCCCAGTGTTTTTGTTTTTTTAATTATTGTAGCCTTCTTCAATAGTGTGATTAATTCTTTGTAAGTTCCACTTTTTAGCTTTGTTTTCTTGTTATAATGTAAAAACTGAGTTTTCTTATTTTTGTACTAGAAAATGGATGTAAAACCTTTTTCACCCATTATTTCATATGCAGGAACTAGAGAGATGGCTTAGAAACTTTTCCATTCTTTTGTCAGAGTAAATTTCTGTTTTTTCTTCATCCCTGTGGCTGAACTAATTAACATACTGTCCATAATGTACTTTTGCAGTTTTGTGCAAAAACGTACTTTCTAGTTCTTTTCGTTTATTTAGTTGAAGGAGATAAATGGAGACTTTAAGGAATAAAGATTAAAATACTACAGTCCCTGAAAATTCTATTTTGGAAAGCTGTAAGTATTTTGAAACACGGAACAATACTGTGTAATTTCTAAAAACATGAAAATATTAATTTGATAGATAGGTGTGGCACTAGAGATATAAGGAGGTCATGAATCTTTCTAATTTTTTTTCCTTATTTCATTATCTTGTGGGCAAGGTCGATTTTAAATTATAAAACTTGAATACTTTTTTTTACCAGTTCTTGTTAATACTTCTTTCCAAACAATCATGATTTCTAGAAATTTATAGAATTTTGTTACTTAATTTCTTAGTTCTCACAATGGTGATTGATGCAAAATATTTTTGTTACTTTACTTGATTTTTGTTTACTGTACTTGAGGACCTGGAATGAGGGACATGGTTGGTGATGTCATATGGATCTTGGCTGAAAGCAGAGAATACCAGAAAGATGTTTATCTCTGTTTCATTGACTATCCAAAGGCATTCACTGTGTGGATCATAGCAAATTATGAATGACATTGTGAAGAATGGGAATTCCAGGACACTTAAGTGTGCTCATGAGGAACCTGGACACAGACCAAGAGGCTGTCATTCAAACAGAACAAGGGGATACAGTGTGGTTTAATATCAGGAGAGTTGTGGAACAGGATTGTATCTTTTCACCATAGTTATTCAATCTGTATGCTGAGCAACTAATCTGAGAAGCTGGACTGTGAAGAAGAACGTGGCATCAGGATTAGAGGAAGACTCATTAACAGCCTGCGATTTGCAGATGACACAGTCTTGCTTGCTGAAAGTGAGGATGACTTGAAGCACTTATTGATGAAGGTCAAAGACTACAACCTTCAGTATGGATTACACCTCAACATAAAATGAAACTCCTCACAACTGGACCATTAAGCAACATCATGATAAATGGATAAATGATTAAAGTTGTCAGGGATTTCATTTTACTTGGATCCACAATTAACGCCCATGGAATCATCAGTCAGGGAAAAAAATTATATATTGCATTGGGCAAATCTGCTGCAAAAGACCCCTTTAAAGGGTTAAAGAGCAAAGATGTCACGTTGAGGATTAAGGTGTACCTGACATGATCCATGGTATTTTTAGTAGCCTCAAATGCATGCAAAAGCTAAACAATGAATAAGGGAGACCACAGAAGAATCGATGCACTTAAATTGTGGTATTGGTAAAGAATATTGAAAAATCCATGGTCTGCCAGAAGAGTGAACAAATTTGTCTTAGATTAAATATAGTCGGAATGTTCCTTAGAAGCAAGAATGTCCAGACTTGGTCTTACATACTTTGGTCATGTTGTCAGAGGGCACTAGTCCCTAGAGAATGATAGTATGCTTGGTAGACTAGACTGTGAAAAAGGGGAAGACCTGCAATGAGATGGATTGACACAGTGCTGCCAACAATGAGCTCAAGTATAGCAAAGATCGTGAGCATGCCACAGGACTAGTGACTATTTTGTCCTGTTGCACATAGGGTTGCTATAAGTCAGAACTGACTCGACAGCACCTAACAACAGCATACTTGAATAAGGAACTTAGGTGGCATAGTGGTTAAAGCAGTCAGCTACTAACCAAGAGGTTGGCGGTTTGAACCCACCAGCTGCTCCATGGGAGAAAGATGAGAATCTTCTTCCATAAAGATTTACAACCTTAGAAACTCTATGGAGCAGTTCTTCTCTGTTCTATAGGGTTGCAGTGAGGTGAAATTGATTCAGTGGAAGTGGATTTGGTTTTGGTTTTTATACTTGATTATATATAATAATTGCCATTGACATTTATTACATTGCTTCTTGGTCCATTATTGTTTATGCTGCTTTATTCTGAAACTTCTTTATTTTGTTTGAACTCTTCCTTCTTTCTAATCACAGTATCTACTACTATTTTCCATTTGTATCTTGCTTAGGTTTTAAGTACCAGAGAGATAAAGAAGGGAATGCTGAGCACTTTAGCTCTCTAGCTTACCAAAATAAACAAAGAATACAACTTTAAATGCTTTTCTTCTATTTAGATTTTCTCCTTTGCCCTCTGATATTAACTAGTTAAGAACAAATCCCAACATTCAGGTTTAGTTTACACTATTTTCTGTTTTAATTTCTAGAAGAACATTCATAATATAACCTGTTGCATTGCCCTACAACTGATATCTCTACCTTTTGTCCTTTCTAGTTCTTCTTACAAAAGAACTGTCAGCATTTTCTCACTTATCCTGTATCTATTAAAATCATTCAAGTAATTGATTCCCAGTCAAATTTTGGATTAAATCTAAATTGTGCACTGTAGTTTTTCAGATCCTCCGTCAATCAGCTCCTTACCTTGTTCAAAGCCATGTTGTTTTCTTTATTCTCTATGTTTCTCTACTTCTTTTTTTCTCTTTTTAGTTCTCTATCTTAACCATTTCTGGTGTACTGAACACTCAAAGACCTGTTGGAAGATGCACTCTTTTCCCCCGTCCCCCTAAATTTTTTTTAGAATGTTTTCTATTGGTAGCACTGTTAACTTTCTTTTTTATTTGTTTCCCATGTATTTGTCTTGTGTCCACAACCAGATATTAAGCCCCTTAAGAGCGGATTATTTTTATCTGTCTTTTGTCCCCATTGCTCACATACTCAGTGCACTTAGTTGGTTAAAATAATCTTTTTAGCCTGTAAGCAGCAGCAAGATGTATTTGTTGTCAAGGGAAGAGTGAGTAGAGCTGCTTGCTGTGATCCTAGCACTTACCACCTTTATTTAATGTATACATCACCTGATTAAGTCTTGAGTAGACTTAAATTATTTCTCTCAATTCAAGAAATAAATGATAATGTCATTAATGTTGAAGGCCCAAATATTGATGATTGATAGGTAGAATTCCATTTTTATATTCTCTGCTTTTGGGAGAAAACGGCTGAAGAAAGTTGATATTTAAGCATAGAATAGTGACATCTTTCTTTGAAATTATTTATGTAACATAATAGCTTATGTTTAAAATAAAATCTTAAAATAATTTTGATTTGAGAATCTTGATTTGTAACTTGGAACACCACTTAATTGAACTAACTGCTTGAGTGGATTTCAAGGAATAAATATACGTGGTGTTTGTTGAATTTATGGTGCTAGTATGGTACCTGCTATGCCTGCTGTAAGGAGCCCTAGTGGTGCAATGGGTAAATGCCTAGCTGTTAACCAGAAGGTCTGTGGCTCAAATCCACCAGCTGCTCTGCAGAGAAAAGACCTGGTGATCTGGTCCAATAAAGGTTACAGCCCAGGAAACCCTTTGAGGCAGTTCTACTCTGTCCTGTAGTGTGGCTATGCGTCAGAATCAATTCAATGGCCTACAACAACAACAACAATGCCTGATGTGTTATCATAGGCATTCATTAGATAAATGAATGAGTCCAGTTAGTTATTCTTTAGAATCATATTAATGATTATTGAACCGTTATAGCATGTCAGACATTTTCATGTTCTTTATTTAATCTTCACAAGAACACTGAGGCATAGGAATTACTGTAATTACCTTCCCATTGATAGCAGTTTTTTTAAGGAGATTGATTTGCTTAAGATCCTGAACCTAATGAGTGATAATACCAAGATTTAGATTCTTGTTTTAAGTAGTAACCTTTGACAGTGTATTAGAATAGTAACAGACCACTTATTGAAAAAGCATTTAAAGTTCTTATAGTTCAAGTTTCTCTGTATATTGGGTTTTATTTTTACCTTGATTTTTTTTTTCCTTCCAGAATCCACCAAATCCACCTGTATCACCAGGAAAGCCTGCAAATGATATCAGCAGTAATAATAATATAACCTACAGGTGAGAAACATAAATAGTGTGTCCAATTCTAAAATAACTTATCAAGGTTTTGATTTTAATTTATAGAAAAATCTTAGCATGAAACTGTATATATTTATGTAGAGATAAGTGCTAGGCATATAGAATTAATTATGTTATATTTTCTTCTGCTTTGTTGTGTGCTCAGGTAAATTGCTTTTGCTAATTGTAAGGCTTTCTTTGGTCAATGCAGATTTCTTTCACCAACAGTAGTAAATAGTATTTTCTCAAATAATTGAGAAGTGCTTTGGTTGGGGATGAGAAAGACTTATGCATGTAGATGTTGGGACCTACATTTGGTCATGAAGTAAAGTAATGAGGACATTAGAATGTAAGAAGAAAGGCTGTGTACCAGCTATGTCTCAGTGCATTCATTGCAGTTTAGTGCTGCAGAACACAAATCTGTCTACCCTTTTCTATGGGTCTCCTGCTTTCTCTATATATAAATTAATATCCTCAAGATGGGCATATCCAATAATAATTTATGTGAATATTTATGTCTTAGAAATGCAAGCACAGTGAGGCAGATGCTGGAGTCCAAAAGAAATGTAAGCGAGAGTGCACCATCATCCTTTCAGACCCCTATGAATGCAGGTAACACTGTCTAACAACAAAATACATTTTCTTAGGAATTGAAGTTTTTGTTTCTCTTGTTTTACATTCTTTTAGAGTTTGAAATAACTCAAAACTGGTCGCATTGGTCCTAAATAGAGTGCTTATTACAAAATCATAAAAATTTACAATCACAATTAAGAACGTGTAAAAAGCTAGAAAATCAAATCTCTTGTATCGTGGTTCTCAAACATTTTGGTTTTTGGACCTTTATGCTCATTAAAATTATTAAGAACTCCAAAGAGTTTTTGTTTATTTGGGTTGTATAATCAACATTTACTGTAGTGGAAATTAAAAAGATTTCCATCAAGTTGATTCAGGCTTGTGACAACCCCTTATGTTGCAGAGTAAAACTGTGCTGCATAGACTTTTTAAGGCTGTGACCTTTCAGAAGCAGATTACCAGGCATTTATTCCTAGGCACCTGCAGATGGATTTGAATCAGCAACTTTTAGGTTAGTAGTCAAGCACTTAACCATTTGTGCCACCCAGGGACTCCTAAGTAAAAATTACTCTTAGTAGAAATTAAAACTCATAAACTTTAAAAATATTTATTCATTTAGATGTTCTAGTAATGAACCCATAATATGTAACAGAAATATTTTTAAGTGAAAAAAAAACTTTATTTTCCAAAAAAAAAATCAGTGAAAAGAATGTTACTGTTTTATATTTTTATAGTCTCTTTAAAATCTTTCGTAAGATATCAAGACAGTTGAGGACAGTTGGATTCTCATATCTACATCTGCATTCAGTACATTGATTTGGTTGAAATTTTTGAGGGAAATTCAGTCTCATACTGAATATGTAGTCGGAAAAGGGAGGAATGTTTTACTAGCCCTTTTAGATAGTGGTGGATATTCTTTGAAACTGACAAGTAGTATTTTCTTAAAGGTTAGTTGCAAAGTTGAATCAGAAACCATGCCAATGAACTTTTCTAATTCAGTTATAGTAAAGTCCATTTATCCATCTTGCACATTGGATGGATCTGTTACTAATACATTTAGTATTAGTAAATCTGTTACTAATACATTGATCATTTGGAAATTAATTCACTGAGTTATGCATGTTTTTTTCATGATGACACATTTCATTAATAAATATTAAATCACATTTCTTGAATTTCTTTGTCAGTTCCTCTCAGAAAAGTCTTTTTAAGAATTGGCAGTTGTCATTCTCACAATGGCAAGTAGAAGTTTTCCCAAAAATTCTAATATTTGTTTTACAGCTCAAATTTAATGTTGCTAATAAATAAAATTGATCGTTTTCTTTGAGGTGACTGGCTTAATCAGTTTATTTTCAAGAAAAGATTTGCCATGTACTCAAATGTGCATAACTACAGGATGTATGTAAGTTATTCTTTCAAATAAAAATGTTGTTCTATGCAAGTCTGCTTGTCCAGTTTACAACTGAAACATTGCACAAGTGCTTTACTTTGAATCAGCCATCCTATTATGGCATGCAGCAGTAGTGCATGTATACTTCCTGTTTCTTCACACAGAATATTAAGGGTTGAGGTTTATTAATAAAATTAATACCTTTACTGCTCATCAAGGACATTCTTTCTGTTTATTTGCTTAAGATGCTACATGCTTTGATTTTTACTATGAATGTAGAATGGTAAAGAATATAAAGAGACCTTAATTTTTCTACAAAAATTTTATTTACCTTGGCTTTTATTCTGTTAGTGCCAATGTCCACCCAGTGGAAAAGTTAGATAATGTCTTATTGTTATGAAATAATTTTAACTTTGGAGACTGTGAAAGGCTCTCAGGAACCCACACAGATTATCTCTCTAGACTACACCTTGAGAGTTGCTGCTCTCGTGCATTTGTGATTTTCAAATGACAAGAAGTCAAATGTGAGAGAAACTTGGTCATCTGTTTTAAACTTGTTCAAATGAAACAAACACAAGTAGTTGAATCCACTATAAAACTCCCGTGAGTAGCATTTCACTTGCCTCTGCTTTTTGTATACTCCGTCGTTGATTAATTCATTACCCATCTTCACTAAGTGCTTTTTTTCTGTATCATATAATGTCAATAGAGGGAGCCATACCCTTCTAGTTACTCTCCCAGGGAATTCAGTAAAACTTGATCCAGAGATAGTCCCAATGATAAAATAAAATGACCAAGTTTACCTATACCTATCACTCATTAAAGGTGAGAACTTTTTATAGATTTACTGTTCTGAGTTTATATGTTATAGGTGTTTTAAGGCACTTATAATGCTTTTACAGTAGTTTCAATAATGTATATGCTTTTTACTTGTTACTTTTTTTTTTTTTTAGGAGCTCTGGTAGCATAGTGGCTAAAGCA
>NW_006921713.1:6664496-6678194 GCF_000298275.1 Orycteropus afer afer | reverse complement strand
GGCCTGCTACTCTGTGCTACGCCCGTGCTTACCTTGCTCCCGGAGACCCGGTCCCTCTCGGGAGGGTAACAAGGGAAAGTGTTCAGTGCAGATCAGTGAGTAAGCACCAGCCTGCACGTGCCCACCTTGGTCCCGGAGACCCGGTCCCTCTCGGGAGGGTAACAAGGGAGCTGTCTGAGCACTTGTGCCTGGGCTTTTCCCCTTTCTCCTGCTATTCCGGCCTGCTACTCTGTTAGTTTCCAGTTAGTTACTCTGAAGTAACTGTAGTAATTTTCAGAGATTGTTTGGATAGTGTGATAGTATCCATATTAATAATAAATCACATGCTATTTCCATATTGTGCCAAACACACAGCGAAAATAGTTCTAATAATTTTAAGAATTTGAATCTGGAAATAATTTCATTGTCAAAGACTTTATTGTATCTAGTGTAATGTGTTACATTTGTATGTGCCATATTCTCCTAGCTAATATGAATATAGACATTTAAACTACAATTTCTCTTTTCTTTCTATAGTATCTTCAACCAATCTTATCACTCCTCCAACAGTTGTCAACAGCCAGCCTAAATTGCAGACTCCAGCAACTTCAGGTTCTCTGACAGCAACATCAGTTCTTCCTGCACCCAACACAGCTACAGTAGTTGCCACTACTCAGGTGCCCAGTGGAAATCCCCAGCCTACAATCTCTTTACAACCTTTGCCAGTGATTTTGCATGTACCTGTTGCTGTATCCTCCCAGCCTCAGCTCCTACAGAGTCATCCAGGGACTTTGGTGACCAATCCGCCTTCTGGCAGCGTTGAATTTATTTCTGTGCAAAGCCCACCTACAGTGAGTGGTCTCACCAAAAATCCAGTATCTTTGCCATCCCTGCCAAACCCCACTAAACCAAACAACGTTTCTTCTGTGCCCAGTCCTAGTATTCAAAGGAACTCTCCGGCTGGTGCTACACCATTAGGAACAACACTTGCTGTACAGGCTGTTCCAACAGCACACTCTATTGTACAAGCCACAAGGACTTCTTTACCCACAGTAGGACCATCAGGACTCTATAATCCATCCAATAATCGAGGTCCTATACAGATGAAAATTCCAATTTCTGCTTTTAGTACTTCATCTCCTGCAGAACAGAGCAACACTACCACCCCAAGAATTGGTAAGTCAGTATGTATGTTTAATAATAGAAATGCAATCATATTATTGGCCTTTACATGATCGAATTTGTGGGGGGAGATGAGTGGCTAGTGTTACTTGAAAAGCATAGTGAACAGAATTTCTTTAGATAGTAATTTAAATACCTAAGACAAATAGTGTTGTTTAAATGGGATGGAATGAGTATATTTTGAGTGAGAGGTTAGTATTTGTATTTTATCTTTTAATAGTTTTCCTAATTGGGTGAATTTTTATTTATGCTTTATAGCAAGCATTGTGAATTGTTTTTATTAAAATTTTTCAGGAATATCTGAATAGAACAAACATTTTTTAAAAGTATCTAAGTGACATACTATATACTTGTAAGAGAAAAATGTAACTGTGCATTCATCACTCACATCTTCTAAATTTGAAGTTTAAAAATAGTCTTCCTCCTCTCATGTACTACAAAATGATTGTTTCATGCTTCTATTATTTATTTTCCCTTATGATATATTATGTGATTATGTTTGTATTTACTTAGAGATATTGCAAACAGGAGAACTTATGTGTACTTATATTTAAACTCTGCAAAACTCTAGTTCTTCGTTCCTGAAAGCATACATTTTATATATATTCCATGACTTGTTTATTCTTCATTTCTGATTTTGCATTTACTCTATCTAGGTACTTTTGTAACTATCATGTGTAACTATAACCCAAAAACCAAACAGCCATGGAGTCAGATCTGACTCATAGCAACCCCTCCTTGGTTTCTGAGGGAGTATCACTATAGCAGTAAATTGCCCAGCCTTCCTTCTGAGGAGTGGCTGGTGGGTTTGAACCACCAGCCTTCTGGTTAGCAGTCAGATGCTTTAGGCACTAGACCTCTCTGTCTTATTTATGTAAACCAAAAAACCAAACTCACTGCCATCGAGTCAATTCTGATTCATAGCAAACCTTTAGCACAGATTAGAACTGCCCCAGGAGCTATAGTGGCATAATGCCTAAGGCAGAGATACCACCTTGGAAACCTGAGGAGGGGTCACTATGAGTTGGGACCGACTCGATGCCAGTGATTTTTTTTTTGTTTGTTTTGGTATGGGGTTTCCGAGGCTGTTAATCTTTACAGAAGCAAACTGCCTCCTCTTTTTCCCATGGAGTGGCTAGTGGTTTCAGCCAGCCAACCTTTTGGTTGGAGCTGAATGCTTTAACCACCACGCAGTAGACTTCCTCTTTACTGATGAAATGACTATGAAATTTAAAAACGATCTAAAGTAAAAAAATTACTTTTATAAGTATGCAGTCCTTGCTTTTATTTGTCATATAGTCATTGATACTGTACTTACTCTCTAAATGTGTGGGGGTTTTTTAAATTATAAAATACTGATGGTATGTCACAGAGGTAGTCAGGGAGTTGCAAATCAAAATTACTATTTGGCAGAAGAGGAATATCACCTTCATATAATGAACGTCTGTGATATGAACCTGAAATTTTACCTAAAAATGCAACTATTATTAATAATATTAGTATTTTTAATTTGAATGTTTAATATAGTGCAGGAACAGTATTTCTTAGCATTATATGCCACAGTATTATTCCTTAGACGTTATTATTCTTGTTTACAGACTAAAATAGATGCTTACTTTTACCTGAGGTTAGTGGACAAGTGATACTCTTCTATGGTACTTCCCTTTTCTCTAATTCTTCTTTTTCCTTACTATTTTTTGTAATTTTTAATATGTCAGGGTAGAAGATGCCTTGGTATGTTTATTCTTTTATATGATTTTGGAGTTTTTTGTCATGAAATTTTGAGGCATAATTGACATTCATGGTTCCCAGATGAGATATATTCCTAGTTAAAGAACTTGCTTTTGAGATTCCGTGGCTTGCAAAGAAATAAATAACCTAGTTTTTTTTTTTTTTTGTTTAATTGTATAGATGCTATTATCCTAAGTATTTTTGTAAATATCAGAATTATAATTACATTATGGTGTCCTCTTAAAATTTGGATGAGCATTTGATAGATGAAAAAGGGTACAGTCTTCCCAATGTTACGTTGCTCATGTACTTCTTTTTATTAGTCATAAGTGTCAATCTGTTTTCATGTTCATTTATTTGACTATTCTTAACTGTTTTTGTATATCGAATATTGTAAAAAAAATCATTATTTAGTACTGCATTTTACTTTTGTGATAATCCACGTTTATATGGAAACTTACAAAATCTTATATTTTAACATTTATTTAATGTGTGTGTGTTTGTGTGTACACAAACAAATTGTTTAAAGGAGAATTTTCCTTCCAAATTCCACTAAGAATGCTTACCTACATTTACCATATTGGAAAGTAAATTAAATATTAAAATAAAGCGGAATGACAACCTTTGTATGTTGGCCATAATGTTAATTAGAATAAGAGCATATATTCTATTAAAAAAAAAAAAAAAACCTACTTCTATCAAGTTTATTCCTACTCATAGCAACCCCTGTAGGGTTTCTAAGGCTGTAAATTTTTATAGAAGTAGATTGCCTCATCTTCCTCCCACAGAGCAGCTGGAGTGTTTGAACTACTGACCTTCTGGTTAGCAGCCAAATACATTACACACAGTGTCATAATTTTTGGAGCTCCAGCATAATTTTTGGAGCGACAGAAATGAGGTCTTTTGTCTCTGGGCTTCCCAAAACCTAAACTGAAGCCAGATAGCAAAATTTGGCTGCATATCAAAGTTAAAAACAAAATTTGTATATTCCTTATGTGATAAATTAGACTATGTAATTAAAACTTTTAAGTCTTCTACTTACGTAGGTATTATTTATTTAATGAAAATATATGCTGTGTAAGTAGAATGTATACATTTATATATGTATTATCATAATTCAGTATATCTTTAAAATTTAAGTCAGTATTTTCTGATGATAAGAAAAACAGCTCACTGCTGTCAAGTCATAGTGACCCCTTCTTGGGTTTCCGAGGTGATACCACTACGGAAGTAGATTGCCCAGTCTTCCTTCCAAGGAGTGACTAGTGGGCTTGAACCACCAGCCTTCTGGCATAGCCTTAGGCACTATGCCACCAGAGCTCCTTCTGATGTTAGTAAAGTAAAAATCTCCTAGGGACAGTTTAGAAATTTAGGACTCAAATTATAGTTAGTTTCATTTATTCATCAAGTTTGAATGTCTGTATTGTTCTAAGGTCCTGCAGACACATAGAACTGTATAAAATAGTCCCTATTCTCACTGAGTTCCCAGTCAAATAGGGAATTTAGGCATTAAATAAGCAACTATAAATGGGATGAGAGTTAAGATACGCATATTGTTGTGAAAGGTTATGGGAGATCTGGAAAGGTGTAAAAGAATGAGTGGAGGGATAAGCAGAATAAAACCAAACCAAAACCAGACTCTTTACCTTCAAGTCAATTCTGACTCATGGTAGTAACCCCATGTATTACAGAGCAGAACTATTCCATAGGGTTTTCTTGCCTGTGATCTGTACAGAAGCAGATCACTAGGCTTCTCTTCTGTAACACTACAGGTGGGTTTGAACCACCAACCTTTTTAGGTTAGTAGATGAGTGCAAACCACTTGCACCACACAGGGACCTATGGAGAAATTAGGGAGATATTAGAAGTATTGTGTAGGAGATGACACACATGAATAATGGCTGTGGTGTGGGCAGTTGTTTTGGAGGGGATTAGAATGGAGTTAAGGAGATTAATTATGAGGCTCTTGTAGTTGTCCAGATTAGAGATGGTGATATGTCAAAGACTTGAAAGTTATTCAGGAGGTACAATTGATAGTACTTGGTAATTTATTGATTAAAGATTAGATGGGTAAGGGAGATGGAGAAATTAACAATGACTCAGATTTCTTAAGACCTTGTTAAATGCTGTTGCATTTAAAAGATGAACAGATTTTGGGGGAGAATTCTATGTGTATACTGGGAGAGTACAGTAACCTCTCTAAGGTTTTACTAAACATTTTATATTCCAAAAGTATAAAAAAAAAACTGTACTTTTTAAAACAACAAACCAACTGTTGTTCTTTCAACTATAATTTCATTTGAGTTTCTTCAAAGGCAGAGTTAAGAAAGTGAAGATTTTACCTGTGATTTGTGTTCATATAATAATTTTCCAGCATCTATTAAGGGACACTATCAACTGGCACTCCTATAATGTCATCAATATATCTTAATATTGTACCATATAGGATCAGTAACCTAGAATTAGTTTTATATTAACTAGCCTTTATAGAACTTCATAGTCCAAAACAGATGCTGATTTGTAATAAATAATTTTAAGATAAATTCTTAAAAGTTAATAATAAGCTAATACATTCCTACTACAAAAATAATCAAAATAATTTGGTAGGGAGAAATTGTAAGGGCCTTCTTTGTACTTCCCTATCCTGGAATAACCTCTTTTGATAGGTAAATGCTTATCTTAACTGATAGTTTTTTTTAAGTACAGATTTATATATGTATATGTGAAAAGTTTTTTTTTTTTTTAATTAATAGCTTTTATGTATTTTGAACATTTGCACATGAATGATATGCTATATCTTGACAAAGAAGGTGTTCTCCCCAGAGAGCAACATCAGAAAAACTGATAATTTAATTCACATTACCGTATCACCAAAGATGAATAGCTGAGTGATCACCTCAATAGATGCCAGAGACATTTGATAATGTTTAGTACCTTCCCTTTTAATTCCTTAGTTAGAAATTGGAGTTAAGACATACTTGGTTTATTATTTATGTTGTTTTGGAAGTAACTTTCATGTGTTCTCCCTATAAAATAAATACAAGTTATGAGTCCATTATTGTAAAAAGACAAGGAAGGGTTTACTGAGGGAAGGAAATTAACTTTATTGATTACCGAGGGTGGGAGGGAAGAGGAGAGAAAATTTCAGATTAGTTGGGGGTCACATGTTGATTTGGGTGAGAGAAGGGGCAATATGTGACCAGCATGGTGACAGTGGGGAACACAGAAACATGCACAAAAGATACAGACAATACAGGCAAATACCTTTTACAATTCTGTGTTACCACTAGCACCAAACACTTGGCTATGAGTAAAATGCATAGGCAAGTGAGAAGATCAGTTGTGGTTAGGCGAACAGGAACATACCAAGACCAAAATAGATTTAGCTGAAGATAATCTTACATATGTACTTGTGCTACAAAATTATCCACATACATTATAGAAGTAACAAAGGACAGGGTTGGAGTAACTTCTTAGAGACAACCAAACACCTTGAAAGAGAGAATCAATGGGCCTGTGGGCTCAGGACCATAGTTTCAGGGGACATCATGCTTAGTTGGCACAACATAATACATAAAAATCTTATTCTATATCCTACTTTGGTGAGTAGCGGTTGGGGTCTTAAAAGCTTTTGAGTAGCCATGTAAGATGCAGCTATTGGTCTCCTCTTGTCTGGAGCAAAGAAGAGTGAAGAAAATCAAAGTCATTTGGAAACAATTAGTCCAAAGATACGGACAGTGAGGCCCCTATTAGTCCAAAGACACGGACAGCGAGGCCCCTTAGCCTTAGACCTAAGACCAGAAGAACTAGATGGTGCCTGGCTACCAATGCCAGCCACTCAAAAAGGCATCAGAATTGGAGATCCTGGCTAGACTGGGAGGAAAAATGTGGAACAAAATTCAAAAACACAAAAATGACCAGAATTACTATTTAGATAGGGATTGGTAGAACTTCCGAGACTATGGCCCTGAGTTATCCTTTGGGCCTAGAAATGGACTCACTTCAGTGAACTGGCACAGATAAAAAGAGCACAAGGAGGGGGTAGTCAGAGGGAGGAGAAAAGAGGAGAATTTTTCTTTATGGTTGGGGATTATAATCAGGCCATGGAATCAAATGTGCATGAATTGTTGAATGTAAAACAAATCTTCTTTTGTAAATTTGCACCCAAAGCATAATCAAATAAATAAATACAAGTTAACTGAAAAATGAACAAAGAAACAAAAAATCATATATGATTGAACTACCTAGATTCTGCATATGATTTTCTCTGTATCACTATGTACATTTTACTGTTTGCAGCCATTTTTTATTGAGTTTATTGCAAACAGTTTTGCTCATTCATTTTTTTTTTTCTCTCCAAAGGACTACATAGTATAGAGGAATTATATTTTAACCATTCCTTCATGTTAGAACATTCAAGTTTTCTGTATCTTTAATTATTTCCCTGAGATATTCCTTAGGCTGGAATTAGAATGGCTGCATCAATGGATATGTGAAATTTTTAAAAAATTTGTAAATTTTTCCTTCTGAAAGATGCTTAAGCAGTGATCTACCTGACTGTGTTATATGTTGACAGACAAAATAGTTGTAGAAAATTAGATGAACTATTGCCTAAGGCATTTGACTGCTAACCAGAAGGCTGGCAATTCAAACCCACTAGCCACTCCTCAGAAGGAAGGTTGGGCAATCTACTTCCATAGTGATACTGCCTCAGAAACCCAAGGAGGTCACTATGAGTCGGATCCTACTCCACAGCAGTGAGTTTGTTTGTTTGTTCTATTGTATATGAAGCAACCTAACTTTTTGTATTTTTGAAAATGACTCAGTTTGTTTTTTTTTAAACTCAGAAAACCAGACAAACAAAACATCAGATACTTCTGTTAATAAGAAAGCAGCTGATAGTACATCACAGGTAAGATTTTTCCTTATATAAAAAAGTAAAATTCTAATTATATTCCACAGGAGAATGGAATTTCCATCAATATTTTTTCATATGGTAAAAAATAACTTTAAATCTGTTTTTACAGCCACCCAAATATTTTCTAATACTTTTTTTAGTAACATTTGCCAAGAATTAAGTTTCCCTTCTTAACAATTCTCTTAAGATATAATATTTATTATATTAACCAAACTGCTTGAATTATACATCTGTCATTTGCCTTCATATAGTTTAAAGATCTTTGATTATGATTATTTTCCTTTAAATAAATTTTTGACCAAAGCTAGATATGTAGCGTGGGTTATAAATCAAAAGTACTGAAAAAAAATTATTTCTTACAAATTTTGATAGTATTTGTATATAATATTAAGATGAAAGTTGTGGTTTTTCCAAAGATGTCTTAATGGATTTTTAACTATGTTTTTAATTAAAATTATATTAAGTACTTTCTAGACATCATGGGATATGAGAATTGTTGTGAATTTAGTGATATTATAAGGTACTTTGTTGTTAAGTGCCATCAAGTCATTTCTGACTCATAGTGACCTTATGTACAACAGAACAAAACACTGCGCAGTCCTGAGCTGTCCTCACAGTCATTGCTATCTTTGAGCCCATTGTTGCAACCATTCTGTCAGTTGATGTCTTGGAGGGTTTTTCTCTTTTTCGCCAACCTCCTACTTTTGCAAGTATGTCTTTCTCTAAGGACTGGTTCCTCCTGATAACATGCCCAAAATATGTGAGATGAAGTGTTACCATTCTCACTTTTAAGGAGCCTCTCAGCTGTCCTTCCAAGACAAATTTGTTTGTTCTTCGGGTAGTCCATGATTTATTTAATATTCTTTGCCAGTACCATAATGCAAAGGCATCAATTCTTTTTCAGTCTTCCTTATTCATTGTCCAGCTTGAGCATGCATAGGAGGTGACTGAAAATACTATGGCTTGGGTCAGGCACATCCTAGTCTTCAAAGTCACATCTTGCTTTGTAACACTTTAAAGGGGTCTTTTGCAGCACATTTGCCCAATGCAATGTGTCATTTGATTTGACCACTGGTTCAGTGGGCATCGATTGAGAATCCAAGTAAAATGAAATCCTTGACAGTGTCAACATTTTCTCTGCTTATCATGATGTTGCTTACTGGATTAGTTGTGAGGATTTTCGTTTTCTTTTTGTTGAGGTGTAATCCATCCTGAAGATTGTAGTCTTTGTTCTTTATCAGTAAGTGCTTCAAGTCCTCTTCACTTTCAGCAAGCAAGGTTGTGTCATCTCTGTAACACAGGTTATTAATGAATCTTCCTCCAATCCTGATGCTGTGTTCTGCTTCATATAGTTCAGCTCTCAGATTATTTGCTCACCATACATAATGAATAAGTGTGGTGAACAGATACAACCCTGACACAAACCTTTCCTGATTTTAAACCATTCACTCTATCCCCTTGTGCTAGTATGGCCTCGTGGTCTATGTTCTCATGAGCACAATTAAATGTTCTGGAATTCCTATTCTTCACAGTGTTATTTATATTTTGTTATGATCCCATAGTCAAATGCCTTTGCACAGTTAGTGAAACACAGGTATCTTTCTGGTATTCCTTTTGGTCAGCCAAGATCCATCTGACATCAGCAATCATAGCCCTCATTCTACACCTTCTTCGGAATCCAGGCTGAATTTCTGTCAGTTTCCTGTCAATATGCTGATGAAACCATTTTTAAATTATCTTCAGCAAAACTTTATTTGCATATGGTATTAATGATACTGTTTGATAATTTCCACGTTCTGTTGGATCACCTTTCTTTGGAATGAGCACAGATAAGGATCTAGTTCAGTCAGTTCGCCGGACAGGCAGCTGTCTTCCAAATTTTGGGGCATAGACAAGTGAGCATCTCTAACACTGCATCAATTTCTTGAAACATCTGAATGAGTATTCCATCAATTCCTGTAGTCTTGTTTTTTGCCAATTCCTTTAGTGCAGCTTAGACTTCTTCCTTCAATACCATTGGCTTTTGATCCTATGCTACCTACTGGAATAGTGAAACACTGACCAATTCTTTTTTGGTGCAGTGACGCTTTGTATTCCTCCCATCTTCTTTTGATGCTACCACTGTCTTTCAATATTTTGCATTAGAATCCTTCAATATTTCAAGTCGAAGTTTGAATTTTTTCTTCAGTTCTTTCAGCTTGAAAAATGCCAAGCATGTTCTTCCCTTTTGATTTTTTAGTTCCATGTCTCTGCATATTTCATTATAATACTTTACTTTGCCTTCTCAAGCCACCATTTGAAATCTTTTGTTCAGCTCTTTTGTTTTATCATTTCTTCCATTTGCTTTAGTCTCAGTTCAAGAGAAATTTTCCAAGTTTTTTTCTGAAATCCATTTTGATCTTCTCTTCCTTTCCTGTCTTTTTATGACCTTTTGGCTTTCTTCATGTATGATGTTCTTAATGTCATCCTACAACTCGTCTAGTCTTCTGTCACTGGTGTTCATTGTGTCAGATCTGTTCTTTAAATGGTCTTTAAAGTCAGATGGGATATAATCACAGTTATATTTTGGCTCTCATGGACTTGTTTTAATTTTCTTCAGCTTCGGCTTGAACTTGTGTATTAACAATTGATGGTCTGCTCTACAGTCAGCTCCTGGCCTTGTTCGTACTCTTGACACTGAGCTTCTCCATCGCCTCTTTCCATAGATGTATTTGATTTGATTTCTGTGTATTCCATCTAGTGGGGTCCACATATATAGTTGCTGTTAATGTTGTTGAAAAAAAATATTTGCAGTGACTAAGTTGTTGGTTGTTAGAAATTCTATAATGTGGTCTCTGGCATCATTTCTATGGCTGTCATCACATTTTCCACCTGCCAGTGCTGCTGTTTGTTACCAACTTTTCCATTCCAGTCACCACTAATTATCAATACATCTTAATTGCATATTGGATCAGTTTCAGCTGTAGAAGTTTGTAAAAATCTTCCATTTCTTCATCTTTGGCTATAGTGATTGGTACGCAAATTTGAATAATAATAGTGTAACTGGTCTTCCTTGTAGGTGTTTAGATATTATCCTATTACTGACAACATTGCACTTCAGGATAAATCTTGAAACATTATTTTTGACAATGTATACAATGCCATTCCTTTTCAATTTGCCCTTCCTAGCACAATAGACTAAATGATTGTCAGATTCAGAATAGCCAGTACCAGTCTTTTGCAACTCACTAATGCCTCAGATATCGATCTTTATGCATTTCATTTTTGATGACTTCTAATTTTGTTGGATTCATACTTTATACCTTTTATGTTCCAATGTTTTGTTTTTTAATTAAATTTTTATTGTGATTTGGGTGAAAGTTTACAGAGCAAATTTACTTTCCTTACTGCAGCTCACATATACTTTGTCTCATGTCATTGACTGCAGTTTCCAGCAGTGCAACAGCTCCCATCGCATTTCCTCCCCATAGTTACATCTTCCCTGTGTCCTTCCCTCCCATGCACTCCTGCCCCCTGAGCCATGTCCCTATGTATACATACACAGCCCTTCTATTCTTCCATGATTGTTCCCTTCAAGGAGTGTATCTACCTAATATAAGTGCTTAGGTCATATGCCTGACTTTTATTTGGCTGGAAGCCATAGGAGTGGGTTCAATTCCAGACCCAAAGGGCAGCTAGGGGCCATAGTCTCAGTGGTTCCATCAGGCTGTATCAGACCAGCAAAACTGGTCCCTTTTTTTTTTTTGATTTTGAGTTTTGTTGCACATTGTTCTTCCACTCTATCCAGGATCCTCCCACATAGATCCCCCTCGGAGTGGTTGGTAGTGGTAGCTGGGCACCATCAAGTTCTTCTGGTCTTATAGTTGTATAGGCTGAGGATCACATGGTGTACCAGTCACTTGGATTACTTGTTTCCATGTGTCTTTGGTTTTCTGCATTCTTCTTTGCTCTGGATGAGGAGAGACACATTGTTGCATCTAGACATCTGCTTGCAATCTTTTAAGATTCCAATTGCTGCTCACCAAAGTAGGATATGGAACAATTTTTTGTGTAGTATGTTATGCCAATTGAGCTTGATGTACCCTGGGACTATGGTCCAAATCCCACAGGTCCAGCTACTTGCTCCCTCTGGGTGGCTGGCTGTGGCCAAGAAGTGACTACAACCTTGTTCCTTGTCAGCTCTACTGTATACATGGGAATTCTTACAAGGCATACAAATACACTTGTAGAAACATTGTTTGCAAACCCTACATATGGTCTTGGGCACACTCCCCCCTGCATAGACATACCTAATAGTTCAACCTGTCCGCCCATTTATCCAGCCGTATATCCATGTTTGCCTTCACTGACAACGCAGTACTGTATGTACAAAAGGGTTCATCTTTGTTGTCTGTTCCTCCCATGCACCTCTCTATGTCTTCCTCTTCCTCAATGCCACCGTGTTGATCACTCAAATTTGATACATTGCCCTTCTCCTCACCTAAATCAGTACTTGTTTCTACCTATCTAACAGTGTTCCCTCCCACTCCTGGTAACCAACAAAGAAATTGCCTTCCATCCATATATAAACCTTTCCTTGACTTTTTATAATAATGGACTAATACAATATTTGTCTTTCTGTGATTGACTTATTTCACTCAGCATAATGTCCTCCAAGTTCATCCATGTTATGCGATGTTTTGCAGATTCTACATTATTCTTTAGTGTTGCATAGTATTCCATTGTGTGTATGTACCATAGTTTGGTTATCTGTTCCTCAGTTGATGGACATCTAGGTTGTTTCCATCTTTTGGCTATTGTAAATAGTGCTGTGATGAACATGGGTGTGCATATATCTGTTCTTATCCTGGCTCTCACTTCTTTAGGGTATATACCTAATGGAATGGCTGGGTCAAATGGTATTTCTAATTCCACCTTTTTAAAGAATTGCCATACTGCTTTCCACAGTGGTTGTATCATTTTACAGTCCCACCGGTAATGTATGAGAGTCCCTGTCTCTCTGCATCTTCGCCAGCATTTGTTATTTACTTTCTTGTTGAACTTTGCTACTAGTGCTGGGGCAAGATGGTATCATTGTTTTTTTGATTTGCTTCTCTGTAATGATTAATTATCGTGAACATTTCTTCATATGTTTGTTGGCCTCCTGAATATCCTCTTTGGTGCTATGTTCAAATTATTAATGGATTTTTACAACTATTCCTTCTCATTTGGAGTCATGCTGTGTCAGCATATACATGTCCTGAAAGCTTTACTGCATTCATATCATTAGGATCGGCTCTACTTTGAGGAAGTAGCTCTTCCATACTAGTATTTTGAGTGCCTTCCAACCTGATGAGCTGATCTTCAAGCACTGTATCAGATAGCATTCCACTGCTATTCATAACGTTTTCACTGGCCAGTTTTTTTGAAAGTAGATTGCTAGGTCTTTTTTCCTAGTCTGTCTTATTCTGGAAGCTCCACTGAAACCTGTCTACCATGTGTGACCCTGCTGGTACAGGTAAACCTTGAAGATAATTGTTGGTTCAATTCCAGACAACTGCAATAAAGCAAATACTGCAATAAAGTGAGTTATAGGAACTTTTTAGTTTCCCAGTGTATACAAGTTATGTTTATACTATATCTGCTAAATGTGCGATAGCATTATGAAAAAGTTTGGAATACTGTGAGAATTACTGAAATTTGATATAGAAACATGAAGTAAGCACATGCTGTTAGAAACATGGCACTGATAGACTTGCTCTGTGCAAGGTTGCCCCAACCTTTAATTTGAAAAAAAAAAAAAAAATTATCTGTGAAGTACAATAAAGAGAAACACAACTATGTTTGTATTTGAAATACTGGTGATGTAGATTTCAGCATCACAGCAACACTCAGGCCATCACAGTGTG
>NW_006921713.1:6659946-6664251 GCF_000298275.1 Orycteropus afer afer | reverse complement strand
TAGGACCCCTCCTTGAGTTTCCAAGGCAGTATCACTATGGAAGTAGATTGCCCCATCTTCCTTCCAAGGAGTGGCTGGTGGATTTGAACCGCCATCCTTCTGGTTAACAGTCAAGTGCCTTAGGTACTACGCTACCAGAGCTATATGTAGTTCCTGGGTTTATTATTTTAACTTGAATCTTAAACTTTATCAGTGTATGTGATACTGATAATTAATAATACTGATAATTAATTACAATTTAATTAATATTGAACTACTCAGATAAATTATAAAATTCTTGCAACTATAAATTCATGTTTACTCCTTTAGTGCTGTTGCTTTTAAAATATGTTTCTGTAGTTAAGTGTGTTCCTGTATGGCCCTTTGCCTTGGTTCTGTGAAGGAAAATATAACAGCTCGGGAGATTTTTCCCTAAGCCCTGAGTAGTTGTTATATTTGCCCTAATTCTGGGGAATAGCTTGGTACTTTTGCTGTTTTTTTGGCAGAAAATGTCAGTTATTATTCAAATAGAGCCACTTGTGGTCCAGTAAGGGGGGTTGGTCAGTGTAGTCCATTGAAGTCCATTGGTCAGTTTAGTCCAGCAAGAGAATTGGTCAGTTATTATACAAATAATGGCTTAAAAATTCATCCAATAGGATTGTACCACTTGTTTATATAATGAGCCAACTCCACAGAGATGGTAAGAGGCAACAAGAAGTAGAGAAAGAGAGTGGTTATGCATCTTTGGGCAGAAGTCTTGCCAGTGGAGCTAAAAGTGTAATACAGGTTAAGAACTGTAACTCGGTGTGGCAGAGAGGAGCGTTCCTGTGATTGGGACTCCTGGAGGAATGCCTGGGATTGGAGGTAGCAAGGTGGAGCTCGAGAGGAGGTGACACGGCTGCAGAGGTGATGACATGTTGTTGTGTGTCCCTTCTGGTGTGGGGAGGGCACCAAAGGACCGGGGCTACTCTGCCACAGGCCTCCTTCAGAGCTGTGGGATGTAACAAGGGGGACTGCGGCCCCCAGCAGAGCCCGCTGGCCTGCGCAGCCTGTCTGCCACCACAGGGACATCTCTGCCCCCTGGAGCTGAGAAGCTCCCACCTTTACCCAAGCTGAAGCTGCAGGGTATTGTGGTACCAGCCAGATGTCTTCCCACAAAGGGTCTGTGGTGGCACAGGGCAATAGGGTGCTGACCAGTAACAGGGAAGCTGACACAGTGGAACTGGCTGAACTGGGACCCATGCTGGAAGAGAAGGGTAAACGAGCAATCACCCATCCAGCCAAAACTGAAGAAGAGCAAACATGCCCAGTGCCCCAGGAAGAAGAGGAGGAGGTGTGGGTACTGACACTCCCCCTGCAAGCCCACCATGCCATGGAGAAGATGGAGGAGTTTGTGTATAAGGTCTGGGAGGAGCGTTGGAGAGTCATCCCGTATGATGTGCTCTGTGACTGGTTAAAGGACAGTGACTGCCTGCTGCATGGCCATAGACTACCCATGCCCTCCTTTCGGGCCTGCTTCAAGAGCATCTTCCACATCCATACAGAAACTGGCAACATCTGGACCCACTTGCTTAGAGTGTTCCTGGGACTTGGTTTGAGTGGTGTGCCCACCGTGCACTTTACTATCACTGAGGGCTTTGTAAAGGCCACCACAGTGGGCCAGATGGTCTGGTTCTTCCTTGTGGCTGTGATGTACATCACCGGAGCTGGCTTTTATGCTGCTCAAATTCCTGAGCGTTTCTTTCCAGAAAAATTTGACATACGGTTCCAGTCTCATCAGATTTTTCATGTCCTGGTGGTGGCGCAGCCTTTGAACACGTCTATGGCGTCTCCAACCTGCAAGAATTCTGTTATAGGCTAGAAGGTGCCTGTACTGATGACTCCCTTCTCTGAACCTTCCCACCAGAGGGGTGGAGGAGGAACTTTCCAAGTGCTTTTAAAAATAACTTCTTTGCTGAAGTGAGAGGAAGAGTCTGAGTAATCTGCTTCTAGAAGAAACCTCTTAAAGAGTTCAGTTACAACCAAGCTTCAGTCCACTTTCACACCCACTGGACAATAAACTTTACATTTCTCTACCTGGGAAAGAAGGGCATAGTCTAACTTATCCATCCCCTTCCTCAGCAAGGCAGCTCGTCCCCTCACAGAGAGTACTTTGAAGCTCATGTTGAGATTTTACCCCCTCTTCCAACCATTTTGTGAAAAAAATGATGGACTGGGACTCTTCAGAAATTCTGTTTCTAGAAGAAATTGTCCTTCCCTTACCCCCATCCTTACTTTGTAACCTGGCTTATAAAGGGCCATCCATTTTTGTAGCACACTATTCAAAAACAATTATAACCTGGTCTAATCTTTCTAGAACCTGGATCTGCTTACACAGCATGAAGAACAAAGTTGACAACTTTTGCATAGTCCAGCTAATCATGGAAGTGTGTCCAGGCTTCAGATAACTTGAGTTTTAATTTTTTTTTTCTTGGCAGAGTAATGTAAAATTAAAATGGGAGAAGATATTTAATATTTAATACTAGGCTTAAAAAGAAACCTGCTATCATTATTATGTATCTTGATGCAAAGACTATGATGATAAAAGAAAGTGCAGAAGACACTTGAGATTCAAAGATTAAAAAACAAAACAAAAAAAGAACTGTAATTCTGAAGATGGGTACAGGCCCAAGAGAGCGAGCCTAATGATGTGTATGACTGAGAGCAGGTGTGATAAGCACAGACAAGAGGAGACCTGCATAGCTGAGAGGGGGTAGTACATGGCTAAGAGGAGATGTGCCCAACTGTTGAGGGAGAGGGCATGGCAGCGACTAGGCCTGCCTCAAGGGTATGCACAGCAGAGAGTGGGTTTTCATGGCTTATGGACCTCTGAGAGGGCCATCCTACACTAAAGAAGGGAGGAATGTGTTCTTTACTTTTGGGGAACCTTCTAGACCTGTCTGTATGCTTGATGGTGCTGATTCTGAGTTATAGCCTGTTACTTCTCCAAGAAACCATACTAAATATATGTACAGTTCATGAGTTCTGTGACATGTTGCAGCCAATTACAGAACCCAATAGAGAGAAAAGAAGATAGCTGAGAGGAGGGAGAGGGGTTGGTGTCGGAAATGATGGAATGGTATAACAGCTTGGAGAAGTTGGATATCTGGGACTTGTGTTTGTGTGTGTGATTTGGGTGAAGGTTTACAGAGCAAATTTACTTTCCATACAGCGGTTCACATACACTTTGTCTTATGACATTGACCACAGTTTACCACAATGCAACAGCTCCCCTCCCACTTCCTCCCCATAGTTACCTCTTCCCAGTGTCCATCCCTCCATATACTCCTGCCCCCTGAGCTGTCTCCCCGTGCATAAGCAGCCCTTCTTTCTCCCATGATTGTTCTCTCCAAGGAGTATATCTACTCAATGTAAATATTCAACTCATAGGCCTATCCTCTGCCCAGCTGGAAACCACAGGTGTGGGTTCAATTCCAGACCTGAAGGGCAACTAGGGGCCATAGTCTTAGTGGTTCCACCAGGCTCTTTCAGACCAGCAAACCTGGTCCCCCCCTTTTTTTTTTCTTTTCCTCCAAATGATTTTGAGTTTTCTTCCACATTGTTCTCCCCCTCTATCAAGGATCTCCTACATAGATCCCCTTTCAAGTGGATGACATTGGTATCCAGGCATCATCTAGTTCTTCTGGTCTCACAGTCTTATAGGCTGCAGATTGGATGGTGTACCAGTCGCTAGGAAAATCATTTCCATGAATTTTAGTTTTCTTCATTCTTTGCTCTGGATGAGGAAAGACCCATTGTTGCATCTAGATGGCAGCTGGCAAGCTTTTAAGATCCCAGTCGCTACTCACCAAAGTAGGAGGTAGAACTATGTTTTGTATAGTATGTTATGCCAGTTGAGCTTGATGTGCCTTGCAACTGTGGTCTCAAGCCCACAGGTTCAACTACTCTGTCCCTCTGGGTAGCTGGCTGTGACCAAGCAGTGACCACAACCTTGCCCCTTGTCAGCTCTACAATACACCTGGGAATTCTAATCATTCACAGTTTTTATAGGACCATTGTCTGCCAACTCTATATATGTTCTTAGATACACTCCTCATTTCATAGACATACCTAATCATTCAGCCTGTGCACCCATCTATCCACCCATATACCCATGTTAGCCTTCACTGACAATGCAGTACTGTATGTACAAATTGTTGTTGTTGTTAAGTGCCGTCGAGTCGTTTCCGACCCATAGCGACCCCACGCACAGCAGAACGAAACACTGCCCGATCCCGCGCCAGCCCCACAATCCCTGCTATACTTGAGCCCATCATCGCAGCCACC
>NW_006921713.1:6646832-6654522 GCF_000298275.1 Orycteropus afer afer | reverse complement strand
TTGTGGTTTTGTTTTTTCTCTTCGTGTTCTGGAATTCCAGTGACACGTAAGTTATTCCTCTTGATGGTATCCCACATGAACCTTAGGCTTTCTTCGTTTTGTTTTGATTTTTTTTCTGATTGATCCCTTTCCAAAGAAGTATTCAGGTATTTGTTTTCAATCTCATTAATTCTGTCTTCCATTGCATCAGTTCTATTCTTTTGCCCTTCCAATTTGTTATCTATTTCTGACAATGTAGTATTAATCTTCTGGATTTCTGTCTATAGATTTACAGTCATTTCTAATTTTTTGTTTATTTTGTCATTTTGTTCTTATATTTTCTTCCAGAATTCTTATAGGGTTTTTCCTGTGTTTTCTTTGGTCTGTCTCTCAGTCCTTTGAAGATACCTAAATATAATTCTTTTGATATCTTTATTAAAGAGTTCTGATCCCGCTTCTTCCTCAGGGATGTGTCTGGGTCTGTATCTTGCTCCCTTGTTTCTACCACTTTATCCTGCTTCTTTGTGTGTACTGTGATGGTCTGTTGTCTCCGAGGCATCGTGGCATTGTTGTATTTAGATCTCTGTTAACTGTTTGTGAAAAGAAGCCAAAGATGATTCAGGCTCTTCTTGGTGGTTTTTTATCGTTGGCCTGTTGGTGGAGAAGGAGGTAGTGGCTCTCGCTCATTAAGTGAGGTTGCAGAAGGTGTGGGTGTAGGTTGTGTCTTATGAGGACTGTTGTTGTCTCCCCCTTAGTTAGACACAAATTACAATTGAATAATAGATCTGGGACATTTTTAACTCCTGCCACATAGGAGCCAGCTTTGTACTGATTCTTGTTAATGAAGTAATACATTTAATTACATTCTTGTTTTCATGTATGTTGTACTTTTGTTTTCGTGTGTGTGTGTGTATGTATTGTTTGTTCTTAACTCTTGCTTTTTTATAGCATCATATGTCATTAAAATGCATCAAAAGGAAAGCTATATAGTGTATTGTGTTTACTTTTTCTGTTCGTCTTCACTCCTTCCCATAAATTTAGGATATTTTATTTCATACTGAAGCTCTTCTTACAGGGTAGATTTGCTAATGATACATTTTCTGTAATTTTCATCTAAAAATATATTTTGCATCTGTTCCTTTTTTTTTCAGGAGTGTTTTGCTAGATAAAAAGCTTTTGTTTATAGTTTTTGAAATTATTTAATATTTTGAATATGTTCCATTGTTTTCTGCTTTCATGGTTTCTAGTCAGGTGTTATGTGCCATCTAGTCAGACCTGACTCATAGCAGCCCCTCCTTGAGTTTCCAAGGTGATATTACTACGGAAGTAGATTTCCCAACTTTCCTTTCGAGTAATGGCTGGTGAATTTGAACTGCCAGCCTCCTGGTTAGCAGTTAAATGCCGTAGGCACTATGCTACCAGAACTCCTGATCTCGATATATTATAAAGTAAATATAACCCAAAATCCCATTGCTATTGAGTCAATTCTGACTCACAGCAATCCTATTGAACACAGTAGAACTCCCCCATAGGTTTCCAAGTCTGTATTCTTTCCAAAAGTGGATTGTCATATCTTTCTCCTGTGGAGCAGCTGAGAGGTTCAGACCACTGACCTTTTAGTTATCAGCTGAATGCTTAACTACTGCACTACCAGGGCACCTTGCAAAAAATTATAATTATCATTTATTAAACAAATGTCATGTACCAGGCCTGATGTTAAGAAGCACTTTATAGAAATTGTTTGGATTAATTTTCAGAATAGCTTCCATGTTCAAATTTTTAGAAATTGAAGAAATTGTCAACTAATTTAAATTCACATAGTTAATAAATATTGAAGATAGAAAATGCAGTCAGTCTTTCTTATTCCATGTTATTGTTGTTGTTGTTTGCCATCGAGTATAGTGACCCCTCCTTGGGTTTCTGAGGCAGTGTCACTACAGAAGTAGATTGCCCCATCTTCCTTCCGAGGAGTTGCTGGTGAATTTGAACCGCCAGCCTTCTGGTTAGCATTCAAGTGCCTTAGGTACTATGCTACCAGAGCTCCCATCATAGTCCTGGCTTTTAAGGTCTGTGACTGCTTTCCTTTTTTGTTGCTGTTAATGTGGTATTTTAAAGGTAGTTTTCTTTTTTAAAAATTAGTTTCTAAAGATACTAATGTCTGGTTAATAGGATAGGCAGTCCTAGGTTACAAACATCTGACTTAGTGCAACTCATATTATAAACCAACCCCCACTGGGGTCTATTTGTATTAAAAATGTGAGTTACATACAGTAGTTAGTAATAATAAATAGTCACTACTCTGCAAAGCATATCAAAACATTGTTGTTGTTGTTGTTATGTGCCGTCGAGTCAGCCCTGACTCATAGCGACCCCTCCTTGGGTTTCCGAGGCAGTATCACTACGGAAGTAGGATTGCCCAACCTTCCTTCCGAGGAGTGGCTGGTGGGTTTGAACCGCCAGCCGTCTGGTTAGCAGGCAAGTGTCTTAGCCACTATGCTACCAGAGCTCCCTAACAACAAAGCTCCCTAACAACAACAACAACAACTCTGCAAAGCATATCAAAACATTAGTCGTAGTAGTAGTATTGTAATATGATGTTAACAGATGTTTTAGCGCATCACGAGGTTTTTCTTTAATGTTTTCTATGCATAGAAAGGTATACTGTATACTAAGACAAACTTTTGACTAACTGACGTCAGACACAAACTGTACCTAACTATTCCTATTTACATACAAATTAATCTGAAAGACAGTTTTAGGAATAGAACTTGTTCATATTCCAGGGACTGCCTATATAGCATACTGTATTGTACTGTACTTTCTTAGTTAAGTAGTATTGCTATAACATAAATATCACAGGTATATCCTTGGAAGGAAGGTTGGGCAATCCTACTTCCGTAGTGATACTGCCTCGGAAACCCAAGGAGGGGTCGCTAGGAGTCGGGGCCGACTCGACGGCAAAACAACAACAACAACATATGCCTTTAAAGAAGAGAAATTTATTTTCTTAAAGTTCTAGCTAAAAGTCCAAATCAAGAACTAGGCCATACTGGTTAATTATCCTGGACATTCCTCGATTCCTTGACCTCAGACAATCCTCACATGGCATCTGTCTTCCTCTGTGTGTCTCTCTTTCTGTTGTGCTCTTTTTATAGCTCAGTAGTGAGTAGATTTTGGGCCCACCTGATAATATTATGGCCTTCTTAATGTAACAGAAGAAAACCCTATTTTCAAATAGGATCACATCCACAATTATAGAGCCAGGAATTCAACACTTACTTTGGGGGACACAGTTTAATACATAACATAAGTACCATGTATCATATTTTCCACTTAAAAAAAAAATAGATTCTTTATGTAACTTAATACTAGCTTTGAAGATTGCCTTTTGTGTTTCAGTGGATTAATAGTGATAACTTAGGTTAGGATTAGTCAGCATTTTAAATGTTGGAAAATTAGTGAGCTTTGTGTTTAAATCACTTACAACTTTAAAGCATTTACTTTTAATCACTTTTAATAGCTCTGTGGAATTGATAGGTTAATTTTGTGAACTTCTAGATTCTCTTTTGAAAAATATTTGAGAAATATTTTTGCATGTATAATGTTAAACTCAAGAATATCCTGGGGCATTTATTTGAACAAACTGTGTTTCTACAGGTAAAAGCCAATTATTGGTCCACATGGAACCAGGCTACTCATTATACTTGTATCTCCTCACTGTTACTTCATTTTCAATATACATCTGCCAGAAATTCCTTTGCAAATTGCAAGAATTTGTTTTTCAGACTGGGAAAGCCACAGCCAGTGATTCGGGTGGTGTCATTGATCTCACAATGGATGATGAAGAGAGTGGAAGTTCACAAGGTACTGAAATAGTAATTGTACTAAAGAATTCTTTGATATTTTATTTCTCAATACAGTACAATATTTTATGAAATATATCTCTACAACATTATGTTGGGTGTATTTGTATTCCCTTTTGGAATTAAATAATGTGTGTGGGCAATGTTTATTCTGTTGGATATAAGGTCACTATGAGTAGGAACTGACTCAGTGGCACCTAACAACAATGACTATTACTGCCTTAAAAAACCAGACCCATCACCATCAAATCGATTGACTTATAGCGACCCTATAGGACAAAGTAGAATTGCCCTATAGGGTTTCTAAGGCTGTAAATCTTTATGGAAGCAGACTGTCTCATATTTCTCCCATGGAGTGGCTGGTGGGTTTGAACCACTGACCTTATGGTAATCAGCTGAATGCTTTAGCCACTGAACCACCAGACCTCCTTATTATTACCTTACAAAATAACCTGAAGATTTAAAAACTCAATGTAGGGAATAAGATAGTTCAGTTCATTTCAGGGGGAAAAAAAAAAAAAATAGCTTTGGAATTGAATATGGGACCAAAACTCCAAACTCACTGCGATTGATTTAATTCTGGCTCACAGCAACCCTCCTTGTGTTTTCAAGGCTGCCAATCTTTATGGAAGCAGACTGCCCCATCTTTTTTTCACAGAGTGGTTGGTGAGTTCAAACCACCAACATTTCGATTAGCAGCCAAATATCTGAAACCACTGCACTGTGACAGTAAAGTAAATTTTGAATAAAACTGAAGTGATTTAAAATTAATATTGTAGGGAATAAGATGGTTTAGTTGATTTTAGGAATACAAAATTAAGTAGCGTTGCAATTAAATATATTGACAGTGGAGTCAATTTTATATAAAATTCAAGTAAAATTCAAAATTAAGTAGCGTTGCAGTTATTGACAGTAGAGTCAATTTGATATAAAATTGAAGTAAAATCAAGAGATTTATATCATTATTCATTAGAACTGAGCTCATACCAATATGATTATTCTTAACAAGCTTCAGATTATCTCCATTGCTTTCCCAGGCCTTTTTTTAAAAAAAAATACAACTATCTGAATATAATTTAGCCTTGTTGTTGTTGTTGTGTGCCGTCAAGTCGGCCCCGACTCATAGCGACCCTTCCTTTGGTTTCCGAGGCAGTATCACTACGGAAGTAGATTCCCCAGCCTTCCTTCTGAGGAGTGACTGGTGAATTTGAACCTCCAGCCTTCTGGTTAGCAGTCAAGTGCCTTAGGCGCTACACTACCAGCGCTCCCTTAATGTAACCTAGAGGACAAAAATAAACACAGGTCATTTTTGAGAGGACAACAGGTAGGACTGACTTTGAATAGAAGATTAAGTAAAGATTCTTTTCAGTACTCATGACAATCTCCCTTTCTAGCATCCCTGCCTCATGGGATCTCTTCCATTGCTTTACCTTTGGTTAGATGCATCTTAAATTCTGCCATTCTCAAGTACATAGCTCTCTAGTAGCATCCAGTTATAGTATCAGGTGCTAAAGTTTTTAATTTCATTTCTCTTTTAGTAAAAAAATGCCATAAGAATGAAAATCAGCGGGGGATGGGGTGGGGTGGAGTTCATTTTAGATAGAAGTACTTTTAGCTTATATACTTTATATTAGCGTTTAGTGGTTTCCTATTTAAGAGCTTTGAGATACAAACATCATTCAAGACATTTTTTATTCTTTGTGTATTTGATTTTGAAGAATGGATAATGAGAACAAGCAATCATCTTGTGTTATTAGAACCTAAAGAACAATAGAGTATTTGGAATTCATGATCATTGATGAGACAACTCATCAGTTTATAGGTATTTGCCTAGAAGAATATCCTTGATATGGCTAACTAAATATGGATATATATAGTCATGTAAACCAAACCAAAACAAACTCATAGGCCTTCAAGTTGACTCTGACTCATAAGCAACCCCCATTGGATTTCTGAGGTGGCAGATCTTTACCAAAGTAGATTGCCACATCTTCCTTCCACTGAGCAACTAGTGGGTTTGAACCGCCAATCTTATGGTTAGCAGTCAGATAAATGCCTTAGGCACTGTGCCACCAGAGCTCCTTATATAGTCATATAAGCAATGAAATTATTGTGATTGATGTGATACTGTCTTGAATCCAGAGGTAGGATTTATCCATAAAGAAATAAACAAAACATAAAACTAAATTTTAGTAACTGTGAGTTAAGAATCTACCATAGGACCAGTAAGTTATTTAAGCTCCCTCACTCAGTTTTCAAATTGACAAAAATAAACATAACAGAAAGAAATTTTTTTCTTAGAGATAAATGTGATCCCCAAGTGGCAAAACCAAAAAACCAAACCCACTGCCTTGAGTCATATGGGAGAGAGTAGAACTGCCCCGTAGGATTTCCAAGGTTGTAAATCTTTACAGAAGCAGACGACCTTATATTTTTTTTCCCCCACAGAGTAGCTGGTAGGTTTAAACCACTGATCTTTTAGTTAGCTGCCAAATGGCAAGCAAACGTAAAATTGACAAAAAAGAACAAACCTGTATGTCTTTTTCTTTTAATAATCATAATGCCTCGCTTTTGATTAGCAGACCCTAAAAAACTACATCACACTCCTGTGTCAACCATTGGTTCTTCTCAGCCTGTGACTCGACCATTGCAACCCATACAACCAGCACCTCCTGTTCAGCCCTCTGGGGTGCCAACAAGTGGACCATCTCAGACAACAATACACTTACTACCTACAGGTAATTTGCCAGATCAGTAAGCTGAAACTTCAGTTTTGCCTGCAGAAAAACATGATTTAAATGGAATGGAAAGCATAATTCTGATTGTTATTGTGAAGACTATTTATCTCTTGAATACAGTATAACTTAACTGGCCCTCTTAAGTAGCAGCTCTGGTAGAAAAAATGATTATAAGTCTTATAATTTATAGATGTCTATGTCATTGGCCACTGGAAACTGAGAAAATAAATGTAGTTTCTCTAGAAAAGATGAGTATAAATATTAGTTCTGAGTATAATCGAAAACGGACTGATCAAACAAGGATTTTTAAATGACTTCTAACTAGGTTTAATTGTCTTAACTCTAAAGAGCTGTACAGTAATAGTTTCCTTGCCTGCTGCTCAAAAAGGTATAAATCAGAGATTTAAAGGATATAATCTGTATATTCTAAGCTATTTTTAAACCAGTCAAGATAATTTGTTTTCTTGACAAAGCAGTTTATTGCTTAAAGATTTTTTTCTACAAACTACCTTTATAAGCACTCTTCTTAAGGTAACTGTTGAGTTCATATGGAATTTTATCCAATGGAATCTTTTCTGATAATACCAGGGTTATTTGTAGGAATAAGGATATTTTCTGTAGTGGTTTACCAAGCCATTTATTAATTAATCTCTGAATTGTTAAATTATTATTGATGATTTAGTACTTAAAAGTATGGTAATTATTGTGTGGAGTTGTTGGATTTCAGAAGCCTAGATGCTTATCTAAAATTTGCTATCAGTTAAATTACATTTGACTCTATTGGCATTGCTGTTGTTGTTATGTGCCGTCGAGTCGGACCCGACTCATGGCGACCCCTCCTTGGGTTTCCGAGGCAGTATCATTACAGAAGTAGAGTGCCCCATCTTCCTTCCGAGAAGTGGCTAGTGGGTTTGAACCGCCAGCCTTCTGGTTAGCAATCAAGTGCCTTAGGCACTATGCTACTAGAGCTCATTGCTAGTTAAAAGAATTGTGCTTACTGGGGTGGGGAACTAGTTGAGGGTAATTAAGTTTACTTATCTGTTCTCATCCAGGTTCCTATCTGTTCTAATTATCTGCCTTAACCAGGGTGGAGGAAATAGTTTTGACTTA
>NW_006921713.1:6640637-6646706 GCF_000298275.1 Orycteropus afer afer | reverse complement strand
CTACTCATGACTACAATATATGTTTCAGAGTAGAGCTGTGCTCCATAGGGTTTTCAGTGATGTGATCTTTTGGAAGTAGATCTCCAGGCTTTTCTTCTGAGGTGCTTTTAGGTTGATTTGAACCACCAATCTCTGGTTAGTAGCTGAGTGCCACCCAGGAATTCTGGTTCAACCACTGGAGCTATGTTATCTTTTTCTCTTTCCATTTATACAAAGTTTTGACAGTCACCTAATTTAGATTTTTCAGAATGAAATGTTATTATGTAATCTCATATGCAGTATATATACTAGGAGGAGGGAAAAAGGAATGAAGAAATAAATGTTCCTTCCTCCCTCTGTATATGTCCTTTCTGAAGGCTCATATTGAAAGTTAAGATGTGTAGAGATGGTGGAGTCTTCAGTAAAGAAACTTTTTCATCTTTGTTATATCTAGCATTTTCTTTTTTATTTAATTAGAGAAGCCAGTTTTCATATGAAAGTAATATATTGTGATTTTTTTATTATATAGTTAATGCATAATCATTTGTAAAATATTCTAATTCAGAGAGTTATAAACAAAAGTTACTAACCTTTAAAGTCATCATTATTATGGTTCCATGCTTTCAATGAAAATTCATGACTCCATTTTTTGATAAATATTTGTTAATATTACACTAGGCATTAATGGATTGTTCAGTGTTTTGAATAAGAGATAGATTGATTCACCTGAAAAAAATGTGGATTTTAATAGCCAGCCAGTTTCTTGAACTATGGAAGTACAAAGTTTCTTTTTTGGATTTATACCTCTTGATAGAAGACCCGGAAACTCCAAACCAAACTCACTGCTGTCGAGTCAGATCCGACTCATAGTGACGCCTCCTTTGGTTTCCAAGGAGATATTACTCTGCTGAGAACAATTTAAAATTGCCTAGAGTCTAGACCTTTACTTATTTCACATGCTTCTTACCTAGTCAAACAGAAGAGTTTAAAGGGCAGTGGACATAGTTGAGTGTTTTTTTTCTTCTGAAACATGGATTATAATTTTGGTTGTCTGTCATTCTACCTTGCAATATTACAAAAGGAGACTATTGTTTCTGTTTCTTTTTATTATAGTTAGATGAATTTTATGCAAAGATAATTGGCATTTAATACTATTTAGAATAGAATTTGTCACATTCTTAGGAGCTCTGGTGGCGTAGTGTGTAAGGCATTTGGCTGCTACTGGAAGGCTGGCAGTTCAAACCCACCAGCCACTCCTTGACAGGAAGATTGGCAATCTACTTCCATAATGATACTGCCTCAGAAACCCAGGGAGGGGTCGCTATGAGTCAGATCCGACTCGATGGCAATATATTTGGTTTGGTTTTTGGTTTAATATATTTTCTGCCTTTTTTTTTTTTTTTTAGCTCCCACCACCGTGAATGTAACACAACATCCAGTTACTCAGGTTACCACAAGGCTCCCTGTACCGAGAGCTCCTGCAAACCACCAAGTTGTTTATACAACTCTCCCAGCACCGCCAGCTCAAGCTCCCCTTCGAGGAACTGTTATGCAGGCTCCTGCTGTTCGGCAGGTCAATCCTCAAAATAGTAAGAAACCTTTTCTTGTTTATGGTTTCTAGTTATATGTAGTACTCTTGAGCATTTAGTTGTAGTGTCTTATGTTGACATTAGATTTAGCAAAAACTCTTGTAATGTTACTTGAAAACTATTAGCAATTCATTTTTTTCCCTTAGCAGACTTAACCAGACATTTATATCGTATGATTTCTGCTCCATGTGTTGTCTTTGATTTAACTTTATTTATGACCTTGTACATCCTATCACAGTACCCTATCTGTTGACTCTAAAGTGTGTCTATACTCTTATTAAGAGACAATGTACCTAATTAAAGTAAGGGTGACCAATTGTAACTCAGCCCAAATGATAGAAATAATGCTAAAGAAAATCTCCAATTAGAAATAGTCTTAAAGGTGCAGAAGGTAGCTGAAAAATAAGAATAGAGAAAATTTTAAAAGAAACCTGTAGTTACTCCATGTATGCTTTTTTTCTTTAGTAGTAAAATAAATCATACAAACAGAAGTTTATATAAAAGGTATGTTTAAGCTTTAAAAAGAAATAACAGAATGAATCCTCTATGAATTCTCTGCAAGGTTAAGAAATAGAGCTTAGTTACCTGTATCCTACAAGCAGCCTGTGTACCTCTGCTCCCTTTTCATCAGAGATAACCACTTTCCTTACTTCCGTATTAATCATTCTGCTTTTCTTTATGGTTTTATCATCTATGTAGTTGTTGTTAGGTGCCATTGAGATGGTTTTTACTCATAGTGACCTCATGCACAACAGAGTGAAACATGGCCTGGTACCACACCATCCTCACAGTTGTTGCTGTGATTGAGCCCATTATTGCAGCCACTGTGTCAGTCTATCTTGTTAAGAGTCTTCTTCTTTTTTGCTTACCATCTACTTTACCAAGCATGATGTCCTCTTCCAGGGTGTAGACTCTCCTGATAACATGTCCAAAGTATGAGAGGTGAAATCTCTCCTTGCTTTTAAGGAGCATTCTATTGTACTTCCTCTAAGATGGATTTGTTCGTTCTTCTGGCAGTCCATGGTATAGTCAGTGTTCTTCACCAACACCACAATTCAAATATATCAGTTCTTCTGTGATCTTCCTTATTCATTGTTTAGCTTTCACATGCATATAGAGCTATTGAAAATACCATGACTTCAGAAGGACAAATATTGTATTAGTCCATTAGTAAAAAGTCAAGGAAAGGTTTATATATGGAAGGAAATTTTCTTTGTTGGTTACCAGGGGTGGGAGGGGAGGAGGTGAGGAACATTGCTAGATAGGTAGAGACATTTATTGATTTTGGTGAAGAGAAGGGCAATGTACCAAAATGTGAGTGATCGGCACAGTGGCATTAAGGAAGAGGAAGACAGACAGGTGCATGGGAGGTGCAGATAACAAAGATGAACCATTTTGCACATACAGTACTGCATTGTCAGTGTTGGCAAATGTTGATCTACGAGTGGATAGATGAGTGGATAGGCTGAAGGATTAGGTATGTCTGTGAAGGGGGGAGTGTGCCCATGACCATATATAGGATTACCAGACAAGTGTATTTATATGTTATGTAAGAATTTCCAGTGTATAGTACAGCTGACAAGGGACAAGGTTGTAGTTACTTCTTGGCCACAGCCAGCTACATAGAAGGAACGAGTAGTTGGACCTATGGGCTCAGGACCATAGTTGCAGGGGACATCAAGCTCAATTGGCATAATACACTACACAAAACATTGTTCCACCTCCTCCTTTGGCAAGTAGCAACTGGGGTCTTAAAAGCTTGGAAGTAGCCATCTAGATGCAACGTTGGGTCTCTCCTCATCCAGAGCAAAGAAGAATGAAGAAAAACAAAGATACATGGAAACAATTAGTCCTAGCAACTGGTACACCATGCGATCCTCAGCCTATATGACTGTGAGACTGGAAGAACTAGATGGTGCCCCCGGGTACTACTGTCCACCACTAGGAGGGGGATCTATGTAGGAGATCCTGGATAGAGAGGGAGAACAGTGTGGAACAAAACTCAAAATCATAAAAAAGGGACCAGGTTTGCTGTTCTGATAGACCTTGGTGGAGTCCCTGAGACTATGGCCCCTAGCTGCCCTTTTGGTCTGGAATTAAACCCACTCTGGTGGCTTCCAGCCAAACAAAAGACAGGCATATGAGCTGAACATTTACATTAAGTAGATACACTACTTAGATCAATCATGGGAGAATAGAAGGGGCTGTGTATGCATGGGGAGACAGTTTGGGGGGCAGGAGTGCATGGGAGGGAAGGAGTCAGGGAAGAAGTAACTATGGGGAGGAAGTAGGAAGAGAGCTGTTGCATTGTTGGAAATGACAGTCAATGTCATGAGACAAAGTGTATGTGAACTGCTGTATGGAAAATTATTTACTCTCTGAACTTTCACCCAAATCGCAATAAATTTTTTTTTTTTTTTTTAAAAAGGAAATATCATGGCTTGAGTCAAGGACGCCTTAGTCTTTTGAGTGACATCTTTGTTCTTAAACACTTTAAAGAGGTCTTTTGCAGCAGATTTGCCAAGTGTAGTGTGTTAGTTTGATTTCTTGACTGCTGCTTCCATGGGCGTTGATTGTGGATACAAGTAAAAATGAAATCCCTGACAACTTCAGTCTTTTCTCCATTTATTGTAATGTTGCTTGTTGGTCCAGTTACGATGATCTTTGTTTTCTTTATGTTGAGGTGTAATCCATACTGAAGTCTGTAGTCTTTGATCTTTATCAGTAAGTGGTTCGGGTCTTCCTCACGTTCAGCAAGCATGGTGTCATCTGCATATCACAGGTTGTTAATGAGTCTTCCTACAATCCTGATGGCTGTATTCTTCTTCATATAATCCAGCTTCTCAGATTATTTGCTCAGGATACAGAATTAATAAATATGGTGAATGGATACAACCCTGATGTATACCTTTCCTAATTTTAAACCACACAAGATCCCCTTGTTCTATTCGAATGACTGCCTCTTGGTCTATGTACCTCTTTGTGGGTATCACTAAAAATACATATGATTTAGTTTTGCACAACTTAACAGGAACAAATCTAGCCATTTAAAGAAATTGCAGCAATGCGATTATTGAGTGATAGCTCCCAGGAGAAGATAAACTAAGCAGAGTCTCTGAGTCCTACTCTGGTTTCAACTTTCCAAGAGTTTACAAGATCTTTTCTGGGAGAAATCAGTTGACAGGGTCATGAACAGCTTCTGGGAAACAGGGCTCACCACAGTCAGGGTATCTAGCAGAACTATCGTATGGGCCAGGTACTGAATACAGTCAGGGTATCTGGCAGAACTATTGTACAGGCCAGGTACTGAATATTTGGCAGCAATATGGTTGGGGTAGTAGGTGACTTTTAATTTCCTGCTTTTGTTGTCCTGGTGTATGTGAAAACAGAATACTTTGTGAGGTGAAATGAGTATCCTCAACTGTTCAGCAGGGCATGGAAGGCAAAGCAGAAAGCTCATTAACACAAGGCAAAGGTGACTTACTTAAGCCTTCTGTCCTGGTTAAAAAGATAACAAAACAGACGCCTTCAATTTGCTTGTCTTTTGAATCACACTGATCCAATGTGACCTGATTGCCCACTACATATGATACACAATAGTGTTCTTCCTAGATGAGAATTTTTGCTCATAGTCTTTGTGGTAGATTCCATTTACTTCTCTCCTGTGCTGGATCTCTTGTTCCTTGTATCTCATGTTTTTTCTCATTCTTGGTTTTCTCTCTGATATGGCAACAAATATCCTCTAGTTGCCACTTGAGAAAAGGTTTATGGAACTTAGATTTTTCCTTTGAGTGCGTGTGTATCTGAAAATGTCTTTATCCTCATATTTGAATGATAGTTCAGCTAAATGTAGACTTTTGTATTGGAAATATTTTTCCTCAAGTTTTAAAAGCATTGCTTCATTGACAGTGTCCACCAAATTTAGACTAGAAAAACATTTTAATTTTATTCTTTAATTTTCTTTTGTAGGTGTCACAGTTCGAGTGCCTCAAACAACTACATATGTTGTAAACAATGGACTAACACTGGGATCAGCGGGACCTCAGCTCACAGTACATCACCGACCACCACAAGTGCATACTGTAAGTGTCAGTGCAGTGCTTGGTTTTACAAGACTTTCAACAGTAAAGTTATCAAATATTATAGGTAGCATTTTTTCTTAAAAGTAGTTTTGTCAAAGGGAAATGATAAGTCTTTCTGTTTTTCTTTTTTTTTAAATGCATTTTATTGAAATATAATTTATATACAATGAAATATACAAAACTAAAATGACATGGGTCAATGCATTTTTTGTTTGTTTGTTTGTTTTGCAGTGTTCCCTCTCCTCCCCTCCCACCCCTGGCAATCAACAAAGAAAGTGTCCCTCCATATATAAACCTTACCTTGACCCTCCACAACAACAGAGTAATACTATATTTGTTCTTCTGTGATTGACTTATTTCATTCAGCATAATGTCCTCCAAGTTCATCCATATTATGCGGTGTTTTGAAGACTCTACAT
>NW_006921713.1:6639332-6640150 GCF_000298275.1 Orycteropus afer afer | reverse complement strand
ACTTCCCTACCATCTAGAAGTTCTGTAATGACAGTTTTTTCCCTCTTTTTGGTTTGTAATTGGCCTCATTTGTGAATTGCTATCTCTGTTTCCCTGTTTACAATCTTGTAGGCTTCTTTACTTTGGATACTTCATGTGTTTAATGGTCAGTTGTTGTTGGCTGTTGTTGCTTCTCTGTCCAAAGGGCTCCCTTTAGCATCTAAGGTTGGTCTGGTTTTAACAAATTCCATTAATTTCTGCTTATCTGGAAATGTCCTAATTTCACCATCACATGTGAGGGACAGTTTTGCTGGGTACATAATTCTTGGTTGGAAATTTTTCTCTTTCAGGGTTTTATTTATACCATCCCATTGTCTTCTCATCTGCATGGTTTCTGTTGAGAAATCTGAGCTTAGTCTTATTGGATGCCCCCTTGTAGGTAACTTTTAGTTTTTCTTGTGCTGCCCTCATGATTCTTTCTTTGTCTTTGGTTTTGGTGAATTTGATGATGATATGCCTGGGTGATTTTCTTTGGGGTCTATCCTGTTTGGGGTTTGTTGGACTTCCTGAACGGATATATTCTCATCTTTCATCATACCAGGAAAATTCTCTTCTGACAAATCTTTGACAATTTTCTCTGTGGTTTTATTTGTCTCTTCGTGTTCTGGAATTCTGATTACATGTAGGTTATTCCTTTTGATGGTATCCCGCATGAACCTTAGGCTGTCTTTGTTTCATTTTGATCTTTTTTCTGATTTATCCCTTTCCAAAGAAGTGTTCAGGTATTTGCCTTTAATCTCCCTAATTCTGTCTTCCATTGATTCAATTCTGCTCCTTTG
>NW_006921713.1:6586369-6638807 GCF_000298275.1 Orycteropus afer afer | reverse complement strand
TCATCACCTATCTTCCTTTCCTGTTGTCAGCCTCTTGTATGTCCCTGCCCACCTTGGCAAACAGAGTCTATTCTTAGGTCTCTGGAATACGAATGAGAATGCTATCACTTTAAAATCCAAATGGTTGCCACCTGTAAACATTCAAAATGGCTCTGCCCTCGGTCACTTTAAATATCCAAAATGGCTGCTGCATGTAAACAGTCAAAATGACTGTGCCCTCCGGACAGCGGAAAGTCAACAGCTCAGGTTCTCCCTCCTTGCTGTTTCCCTTCCTAGTCATAGGCCACCAGCGCAGTTGTCCCTGTAGCCCTTGGTGACCAGGGTTGATCTTAGGTCAATTCTCAGGTTCCAACACCACTTGGAAGTATTCAGGCTGTTGGTCCCATCAGAGTAGGCGACAGTCCGCAGCTCCAGCCGTCTTTGTACTCACTGTTTTTGCTCAGGTTTTTCCACTGGTTGGTGCCTAATCCACTTCTGCATAGTTCCTTTCAAAGCTCAGGGCTCCAGGATTATCTTCTGTATCTCTGTTAATTGGTTTTTCTTGTTTGTTGAAGAAGGTTTGTGTCACTTGTCTGCCTATTCCTCCATCTTACAGAAGTCAGTCTTTCTGTTTTTCTAGCAGGAGTATAAGAAAATTGATATTATTAACAAGGGTTTCTAGGGATATGATCATCATTTGGTTGAGCTTGTGTATAGTGTACAGAGAGTCCATTGGTAGGTCAAGGGAAGTGAAATAGACTACTTCTAACTCATAGTTAAATTGAAAAGAATGTTTTCTATTTTTTCATCCTCCAACTTTATTATTTTCCTCAAAACATTATAACATTTGTGACATTGTCATCAATTTAATGTTTTTAATAATCCCTTGATATTTGGAATTCATTTGGTAAGAGATACAGAGAAATGCAAAGACTTTTACTTAGATTTAGCCCCTAAATCAATGTCACATTATCCTGTAATGTGATTATGAAATATGTTTTATTGATATGAAATACATCATGGAAATGTTCACTTTATACGAAGAGAGGGATAGCGAGGTTAATACATAAGAACTTTTTACCTAGAAAAACATCCTTTAAAAAATATATTTATAGTGATTGCTAATATTTAATGAGTGCTTACCATATGTCCAAAAAACAGAACACCAAACTCACTGCCATCGAGTCGACCCTTTGAGTTTCCAAGGCAGTAAATCTTTACAAAAATAGATTGCCCAGGCTTCCTTCCGTGGAGTGGGCTGATGGGTTTGAACCTCCAACCTTCTGGTTAGCAGGCAAATGCCTTAGGCACTGCACCTCCAGAGCTCCTTAAGGTACTGTTAATATATGGGGTCCTCATACCAGCGTGCTTTAGGATAGTTTACTGTTGCTGTCCTTTTTTTATAGATATGGTAGCTAGTATGCAGAGGCATTATGTTACCAAAACCTAGTAAGTGGAATTGGACCCACACATTCCAGCCCTAGAACCTGTTCTCTTAACAGCTACTATTTACATTGTCTGACCACAGTGAAAAAACCAGTATCATTAACTGAGTACTTACTATATACAAAGGAGTTCTAGTGGCACAGTGTTTAAAACACTGGGCTGCAATCCAAAAAGGTTGGTGGCTTGATCCCATCAGCCGCTGTGTGGGAGAAAGACGAGGCAGTGTGCTTCGGTAAAGATTTACAGCCTTGGAAACCCTATGCGGCTGTTCTACTCTGTTGTAAAAGGGTCACTGTAAGTTGGAATCAACTCAATGGCAGTGGGTTTACTGTATGCCAGGCACTTTATATGTATTATCTTATTTAATCCTCACAACCCTATGAGAAATACTGTCCTTTTTTGATAGAAAAGGATACTGTGTCACAAAGATGTTAAATAATTGCTCAGTGTTACTACCCAATGTCAGATCTAGCCCATTTAAAAAAAAAAAAAAAATTCATGTTACCTGATTCTAACACTTTGAGCATATTTTCACTGTACTTTAGATCTGACCCTATTAGGGTATGTGACAAAATACAAACATTACTATTGTTTGCAATTGCACATAATTTCTTTCATCATATACTCCTTCAGAAAAATACATAGCATAATTCTTGCTGATTTGACAGCCATTGAAAGCCAGCCTGCCTTCCTTTCTTCTTTCCTTTCCTCCCTCCCAGAATCCCATGTGTATTGTCTTAGATAAACTCTGTATCTCTTAGAGAACATTCTTTTTTAAATTTTAGTTTAGTGTAATATTTAAAAACTTACATTGCTATTTTCAAACGTGTGGAAAAAAAAAAAAACGCAGCCACTGCCATGGAGTCAGGTCCACCTCATAGCGACCCCTCCTTGTGTTTCTGAGGCAGTATCACTACAGAAATAGATTGTCCAACCTTTCCTCCGAGGAGTATCTGGTCGGTTTGAACCACCAGCCTTCTGGTTGGCAGTCAAATGCTTTAGGCACTACACCACCAGAGCGCTCTCAAACATGTGAAAGGAGAGAAAATAATATAATGGTTTCTACTTACTTTACTAAACCCTGAACATCAACAATTAATCTGTAAAACTTTAAGAAAAACCTTCATTGCAATGGCAGAATAAAACAAAGTCAACAACAAAAAAACTGTGGTTTGAGCAAATTCAGAATCCTAGAATATTAAGGATTAGAACAGATATTACAGAATTTTTTAACTATTGTCAGATTTCTTAAACTCCTTTGCTGTCTGCAATCAGAGTTCATGAAGTTAGCCATCTTCTTTTATGTCTTACTAGCTGTAACATTTATTTAATATTACTTATTTAAGTGATTAAAGGTATTTGAGGTAAAAAATGATACTTTGAGAGAGGAAATACATCAACATGGACAGTACTTGAATAATTTCTACTCAGCTTTCAATGAGCAGTCTAACTAAATTTGATTTTTTTTTTTCTGTAACCTTATTTTTTTGCTTCTTAACTACATTTTCCAGATGTAGATGATTTTTTTCCACTAGGTATATGAATTTCAGCAGTTCATTTGCATTCCATGGAATTATTCAACATATCCTTTTTGAGTTTTTACTGTGTGCAAGTCACTGCTCCTAAACTTTGAGAAGGTATGGAGATTAAAAAGATACCATCAGACCTTCATGAAATTCACTATTCAAGATATGCAAATAATTAACTTAATTAAGTACATATTAAAACATTTTTTTGTATAATGAATTATTGTAAGGGAATGTTATTTTTTGTGCCAATATAAAGTCAGTGAAAAATGATGTCTTCCACTTGAAAAAAAAACATCACTCATATCCCTAGTTCCTTGTTCTTTCTTTACTGTTTCTTAAAGAAATAGCTATCAGTATAATTTTAAAACTCTGATATAATGATTATGATGATGATGATGGGGCTCCAGTGTTAGATAAATTAGTATGTCTTCCTAAGCTTAGTAATTCATGCATTTTTATTGTCCGGTCTCAGCCTTCCCTCCAAATTTATCCTCCATTATTTTTACATAGTGTGTATCCAAGAAAAAGTTAACATTTGTTCTTGCCCATAAGTTTTCTCACTCTTATCCCCATGTTTTTGCTCCTGCTTAACCCATTGGGTAAAAGGTTTACAGAAATTTCTGTATTCTAAAGCCTATCTTCAATTTAAATGTTACCTCGCTCATATAGACTGGCACAGTGCCAAGAACACAGTAAGCGTTTGGCATTAAATGTTATTATTTATAAGAATATGGTATTAGCTTTATATGTCAAAACAGCCTAAAAATGAAAATGTAATTGAATTCTCAAATGTCATGTGATAGACTGCTACATAAGGTATTTTAAAATATTACATTATACTACTGTTGAGAGTCTGTAGCATAGAAAAATAATGAGTTATTTTGTTAGATGCATATTTCAGTGTTTGTAAAGATGAAATTCCATCACTGAGGGCTTTTATTTCCTAAGAAAAACATGGTATTTTCAGTAATAAAATAGTAGGAGTAACCTCAACACCATTGTGTAGGGCATGATTGGTCACAAATCACTAGATAGAAGTTGCCAGAGTTGGCATGTTCAGAAGGCATATATTACCCAGAATTCTTGATGTAAAATTATCTATGTACTATCACTAAAGTGTTTTATTTCTAGCATTTTGAAATGGTCTTTGTGTGATCATTATAAATTAATGTGACTCTTCTTTTATTAGGAGCCTCCACGCCCTGTGCATCCAGCACCCTTACCAGAAGCACCACAACCACAGCGTCTGCCCCCAGAAGCTGCCAGCACATCTCTGCCTCAGAAGCCACACTTGAAGTTAGCACGAGTTCAGAGTCAAAATGGCATTGTACTATCATGGAGTGTCCTGGAGGTGGATCGAAGCTGTGCCGCTGTTGATAGCTACCATCTCTATGCTTATCATGAGGAACCCAGTGCCACTGTGCCCTCACAGTGGAAAAAGATTGGGGAAGTAAAGGCACTTCCTTTGCCCATGGCATGCACTCTGACCCAGTTTGTATCTGGGAGCAAGTACTATTTTGCAGTGCGAGCCAAGGATATTTATGGACGATTTGGACCTTTCTGTGATCCTCAGTCAACAGATGTGATCTCTTCTTCCCAGAGCAGTTAAACCTTAGAGCCTTTATCTCTGTTACTCTTTCAAAAGTTCCACTTTTTGGTCTTGTTTTTAATCTTGTGCATGATACCCATTGTAAAGTCAGCATTTGGCGGAATTTCTTGGACAGATGTGTCTATACACTACATTTGGTTATTACCTAAAGTAAAATAAACTCAGCCTAGAAAGCAAGAATCTATTTTCCTGGACAATTCAAGCTTCAAGGTTTTAAAATTTAAATGTGCACCTTACTTTTAGTTTTGAGGCTGGGGAATATTTGTGAGTGTTTGTGTGTTTTTTTCCTTTTTTACATGTTCCACTTTCATTCTCAAATTTACCTCTTTTCCAGTGAAATAGATCAAAGGATTTGAGGTATATAACTGGCATGATATGATTCTGCTTCTAAGGGATCTGTAAGATCACAGTTAATGATTTAAACTGAATCTAAACAAAACCCAAAGAAATAAATGAAAAGAAAAATGGCTAAATAGTTTAAAATAATTTAAGCCATTAATTTGTGTTAATTTGAACACAGGAAAGGATGTTTCTTTCTTTTTTTTTTTTAATCTCTTCTGGGTTGTTTGTTGAGGATTAGGATTGATATTACAGAATATTATTAGGTGAAAAAGCTCTGCAATGGCTCCTCCCTTTCCTTATCTGGTGTTTTTATTTTGTGCCTTAACAACTAACTACAAAAATAAACACGGCCATAGGTCCATTGTTTACTCCTCCCTCTTCAGCCTTTCACCCTTCATTTCTCTCTCATCTCCAGCAAATACACCATTAGCCCCTCAAGTAATTTTTAAACTAAGTCTCTTATATATATTCTCACCTACGGTATCAGTACATAACTTCAAAAATTTGACTTGCTGTTTTCATCTATAAGAATATAGATGGCTTTTATTTTTTTGGTCACTGTTTAAATTGACTCTGTGTAAAGTGGACCAAGAGAAAACCAAATTGTATAAGAAATTTTTCCTTGAAATGTGTTTTACTATCCATGTTGTACAGTGTCCTAGAGATTATGAAAGAAATTTTAGTTCACTGTATCACCAAAACCTAGTGTTCTTCTTTCAAATGAACTAAGTAGTAAAATTCACAAAGTAGGGTAAAGTAAAATGTCAAAGAGAGAGCTCTATTTCCTTTTTATTTCTTTATCAGTCATCCTGGTTTAACCTTGAAACTTTGTTTTGATGGTGCCAAGTTCAGTCTCAATTGCCCTATGTCAAGCTTTGAATAGAATGAGAATATATTGTTTGGGGTCATTTTATGTAACAATTAGATATAAACATCTGCATAATTCCACTCTTCTTCAGAGTTAATAAAATTCAGCTTAGATTATGGATTTTCAATATGAATGCTAGCTATACTGGTTGTCAGCTCAGTGTTTTAGTGTGTAGTTAGTTTAGGACAAACGGGCTAGGGTATGTTTGAAGATGAGGGTGTGACTGGAAATGTTTTTAAAAGAACTAATGGAGTTTTTCAAATGACTTTTCAAGTCACTCCCCCTTACTATATTTGACTTCATATTTCTAACTTCTCAAAATAAATGTCATTTACTTTTCCTGCAATCATAGGAGGCAGCTGTCCCTCCTATTAGTGCTTTTTTATTTGCAACTTGGATGGTTTGTAATAGGCATTATTCTGGTTGTAAAGTTCTCTTGAGAGAAAGTTCAGTAGCAGGGTCATGTACTGTCATCTTAGTTTCAAGTTTGATGCTGAAGAAAGCCTACAGATTGCCAAAATGTAAATGCTCCGGAACCTTCCTTTCACTTTCAAAAATGAGACCATAATGAGAATTAGGGTTTTTATGACTGAAGTTTACCAACCGTGTAAATGTTACTCATTCTACAACTAATTTTAATGATGATAGTAAAGAAGTTGTTAATGTCATGACAATGGACTTTTCAAAATGGAGAAATTTAGGACCGCCTAGATGTATATGAACACCTATCTATACGTAAAGGAGTTGTCAATGTCATGACAATGGACATTTCAAAATGGAGAAATTGATGACCTCCTAGTATATGAACACCTATCTATCTGTGTATATACATTCTTACCTACAATGGTTTTAATGTTTATTATGTGTTCAAGATGATTTCCTATGTACAGAATTAGAAAGCCCATGTTCAAAAATTGATCTGTATTGGCCTATTTTATGGTTATGTTGCAACCATTTACTTACCTAGCCTAGAAAAAGTTCCCTTGATGTGTTTCATTTATTAATCCTTTAAAAACAAGAAATGCTTTTATAGCATTATATAATCAGATGAGGAAAGCCCAGTAGAATGAAAAGATTTCATTATTTTAGCTTATATTGTATGTTTTCTATCCAAGGAAAAAAACAAAATTCTCAAATAGTAACCTGAAAATAACTTTACTACAGTAAGGTAAATACTTAAAACTTTAATTCCGGATGGTGGAAGGAAGGTACCAAGAGAAGATAGCAATGGTTTAAGGAAGGAGTATATGGGCCCCTCAGATTAGCTTGCCATGAGATTTTTAGGCAGTAGCTGTATTGGATGTACTGAAAGGTGGTACACCAGAATTCTAGGCAGTCCTTTGGGGCAGGTTTTAATATCGTTGAGCTCTGGCTTTTTATTTAGCTTGTTTCTTTTGGGAGAGAGAATGGAGAACACAGCAAGAAACAGCTGCTTAAAACAGACATTTTAGTAGCAATTCACACTCCATGGTACCCTTTTTGTTTCGTGGTACCTTTTCACAAAGTATTACAAATAAGCTCAATTATCCCATTTGGGGAATACAAGTTTGCTACATTTTTAGCCTGGCAATACTTGTGTATGTATTGCTTTTTTGGAAATATTGGAAAGTTCTGATATTTCGACCTGAAATGTAGGATGTTTATATGGCATTTAAAAGTAACAGTGATGTTTGTTACTTTCTGCTGTGCACTTTGTCAGAGTAATTTTCACCCAGTTTTAAGTGTTAACTAAACCTCTTTTTAAAATTGTGTTCTTGCCAGTAAATTTCTAAACTGCATTTAAACAAAACATTTGTTCATAATAGCTAACTTTATAACTATATCCCTCCACTCCTCTAGACTCACTTTTTAAAATATGCAGAATACTGTGTACTATTAACAGTGTAAGTTTAGGAGAGAAGTGGAAAGTAGAGCTTTCCTCCTTAAAAAGTGAATTCTTTGAGAGACCATTTGCCTCACAACGATGTGTTCCCAACTCCTGCCGCCCCACCTCCATTACCAGATAATACCTGGGAAAAAATGACCAAAAGCAAGGAGCTTTAGAATCTTATCTGTGTGCATATGTGTGCAGAACTCCTTAGCCTGAATGCACCATATAATTCTCTTACTGTATTGGATACAGTAAGATATTTTTTGTTTGCTCCTTTGCTTAAAATATTCTCTCAGTTTATCATTTATGCAGCAAGGTTAGTGTTAATATTGCATGATATACATATATCTTCCATAAGTTTTCCAGTACTGTACAAGAGCAACAACATAATGCCTGTTGTATCCTCATCTCCCCTGATGTACTGTGATCTAAACACAGTAGAATACTGCAGAGACCTTCCAAGTGTTCTACCCATCTTTTCTTCTTGGTCTATTTCATTGTCCTGTGATTATTTTTCTTATATCACTGACCCATCATTGGCCCGTTTTATTCTGATGTCCAGTAAAACCATGCCCCAGTATTAGATTATTGCAAATAACTTTATCTAAAATCACTGTATGATTCTGCCTTCATTACTATTTACTGGGAAAATTATGCCTTTTGAGGGGGGGCAAAAAAGAGCAATTCTCATAAGGTGTTTTGTTAGTGAGGCAGACATGCCTCCTTTCTGAAACTCATTCATCCCCTTGAGCCAACTAATGGGGAAGAGGAGGACAGTACAAAACACATTTTGTCTTCTCATATTCAAATTATTTTATCGTGTTAAAATGTATTTTTGTTTCTTATTGTAGAGTCAGCTAAGTATCATTTATATTTAAGTGCTGTCTTTTTTTATTATTATTGTTTTGTTTGTAAATAAGGTAACTGGGCAATCAATTGCCTTTTGAGGATCCTGGCTTTAGTATTTTATCAACCATTTCAAATTTAAGTATAAAATAAATCCTTTGTAGGGAACTTGCATCCTGACTTTTCTTTATTGCAGCTGAAAGTGTAAATAATAAGGCAACATAAGACCTTCCTAATGTCTAATATCAACTGGGCAGCCTGCCCTATTTTTATTACGTTTTGAAGGTTTTTGTGTGTTCCCCTCCCCTCCTTTTTTAAATGTACAGTAGAGTGGTGTCTGTATAAGTGTTAACTGTAGTGGGATTTTGTCCAGCAAGCCTGAAATTTATACTTTGAAATAAATTACTGGGTTTTTAACATTCTGAGTACTCTGATTCATTCTGATGGTTCTCAGCCCTTGTTTTTCTTTCTTTTGAAAATTTCCCACCTTGTTAAAAATTACCTGACTACAAGCTGAAAGGTTGTTGATTTGAACCCACCCAGAGGTACCTTAAAAGACAGGCCTGGTGATCTGCTTCGGAAAGGTCACAGCCTTGAAAACTTAGGGAGCAGTTCTGCTTTGCACATGTGGTCCACATGGGCTCATCATGAATTGGAATTGATGGCAGCCAACAACATACTGCTGTACAGTGTGTCTTATTCAACCTACTTGGTAATTCCATTGCTCTCAAACAACATCTGGCTTTAAAAAAAAAAAGATGCCATGCAGAGTTACTGCCCAATTAGACACACTGCTTTTAACTGAAGGAAGAATTCCTTAGTCTTAGGCTGATTATACCATACATTCTCTTACTATATTGGGTAAGTGCTAACTTACTTTTTATTGTTTGCTCTTTGCTTTATTGTGCATCTAGACTTCACTACAAAACATTCAACTGATGCCTGTTAATGACCAGAAAAATCACTAGCTGGATTTCTACTAAATTTTCTTTTGAAAACAACTTTTATCATCCCCTAAGGCTGGGTCACTGAGCATGTCCAGTTAGAGGAAGAGGAAGGAGCATGGAGAACTACAGGTTTTTAGGGGCCAAATCTGAAAATGGCACTTACCCCATTTCTGATTCCACTGGCTAGAACTCAGTCACATGGCACCACCACCTAAGGGAACCTGGGAGATGTGGTTTAGCTATGTGGTCAGACATAAAAATAGAGGAGTTTTGGTGAGCCAGGAAAGTTTGCAATGCCCTTTTGTGGTACATAATCTTACATGCTAAACCTGGTATTGTTATTTGTCATATTAAATGTTATTTTTGTAGTGCTCCACTCTATAATACAGAATGCTTGCCGTTAAAATCAGTAGTAAAAGAAGAAAGTGACAAACTGAATTTCATATATTTTATTAAGATTAATTCTGAAGGGAAAAACATAGCTAAAATAATGCCTTTGGTATCTTTATCTGCAGCCTTGTATTTCCTAATCTTCATTTTCTGTCAAGTGTCAAAGATGGTTTCATGGTGATGAAATCAAAGTTGTAGGCTTCTGGCATGCCCTGATGGAGAGTTTTGTTGAAATTATTCCAGTGAAAAACAGGGAGACCGTCTTGTACTGTGGGACCACTAATGGCATAGGCTGTGTACTGTGATGCTAGATACATATCTGCCACCTGGAAAAAGGAAAGAAACATTTTAGAAAACAATTTTTAAAAAAGACAAAATCTGTAACTTTTTTATTTCTCTTTCTACAAAGTACAATATTAGCCCCCTTTGAAACAATTTTCTTAAAAGATTCCACATATCTATATAATTATTCTATATCTATTTGGTATTCACATGTGAATTGATTCATGATAAATTAACAACGTGGCTGAAGGTGTGAAGTTTGTAGACAGATTACTCATGTTCAGAATTCTAGCTCCAAAACGTAACTTTAAATTATTTAACCCCTCTGTGACTCACTTTTCTCATATGTAAAACAGGACTAATAACCCTATTACATGAGTTTTCATGAGGATAAGTGAGAGTAAATACTTAAGAGCAGTGCATTGAATACGGTAAGTCCTCAATAAAAATTATTTTTTAGGGCAGTAACAGTAAAGTAGAAGGAACTCACTATTAAAAAAAAAAAAAAAACAAAAAACTAAAAACTGGGTAGCAGCAGCAGCAGAGCTTGACCTTAGATAGGAGGAAAATGTCTTAAAACTTCTGACTTTCCTTACTATTCTACAAGGCTCTCAAGAGAGAAAGTACATTTTTAAAGTAGATCCTTCCACAAAACCTTTTTTGATGAAAAATGGCAGGCTCCTGTCTCCAAAAGAAATCAGACTTCCCAGCGATGTTTGGCATATGGCAGCTTGGAGTGTGGCTTGCTTCTCCCAGAAAAGGCGGGAGAGGTGATTTCTTTGTGTATTCTGCCATGGAGATACCACTTTTCTCACACTTCATTAAATGTTTGCAAATACAATTAAAACCAAATAAATACAAAATATTCCTTGGGGCTTCATATGTGCCAGATTCTCCACACCCACTATCTTGTTTTATATTATATAACATTGAGAGTCATTAAGGCTATAATTTTGCTATCACATAGCTAAAAGTAGGTTGATCTGTAACTCAAGAGTACTCAAGCATCATGTTTAGGCATTCAAAAAACTCCAAACTCACTGCCATCTAGTCAATTCTAACTCATAGTGACCCCCCGCCCCTTGGGTTTCTAAGACTGTACATCCTTACAGAAGCAGACTGCCTCATCTTTCTTCCAAGGAGTGTCTGGTGCGTTTGAACTGAAACCAGGTAAAGTCAAAATTATTTCCCCCCACCCTGGTTAGAACAGATAGAACCCTGGATGGGAATAGATAAGTAAGCTTAATTACCCTCAACTATTTTCCCACCCTGGTTAAGACTAACAGGACCCCTGTTGGAGACAGATGAGTAAACACAATAAGCTCAGTTCCTTAACAATTGAATGCGACAGAAAACATTCTTTCCTGCTCTTTCCTTAGGCACAGGTGATAAATGTGTCTTAGAAAACAACTTGAAAATTAACTCTGGCTCACAGACACGCACAGTGGGACAAAGAGGAACAAAGTTACTGGGTACTAACACTCTCCCCTCTGCCTAAGCCCAATCAGCTGATGATAGGAAGTTGGTGTGACTCATCTGGTACACAAGCACACTGGATCAAAACACTATTGTCCCTTTAAACCAAGGCCAAGGAAATTTCAGCCAATCGTCAACCATCTCACGCCCAAATTCCTGAAAATTTTATGAATATGCATAACCTTCTCTTCTGAAACCTACAAAACTAATTCGATGGCGTTTTGGGGAGTCAGAACTGGGTATGGGTACCCCTGCCTCCTTGCATTGCCACTTTGCAATAAATAATTTTCATTCCTCTTAATCACTCAGTGTGTAAACTGTTTTGGCCTGACTGCACACTGGGCCGGGACCTGTGTTTGGTCCTATTTCAGAACGACTGACCTTAGTTAGCAGTGAAGTGTCTTAACCACCATACCACCAGAACTCCTTTTTACTTAGGTATTAAGCTAATGGAAAGTAATTTGCAGGTGGGTTTGGCATTTTTATGCGTAGTTTTCTGAGCTGAAGAACAATTATCTCAACTCCTAACAGGTTACTTCCAGAATTTAAGACTAGCAACAAATCAAAGGACATATGTTCAAGCCAAAAATACCAAAGGATGTATTAGAATGTTTCTGTTTCTCCACTAACCAAAAGACTAACTCATACCCTCAGATAACTGAAACCCAATGATGTGCAGGTAAATGTTTTAACAACCAGTTCTCTGAGGGATTTGTAGTGTATCCTGATTTCTATAGTGTTAACTACTCCCACCATGGCTGATTTCAAGCTGTCAGTGTGATGTCAACCGGCTTTAACAATTGGCTTTCACAAGCCTGTACAAGCCAGCTTTAGCACATGACTGCATACCCATTCATTATCGATACTAAGAGACACTGCAGCACTCAATTTTAAAAAAGGGAAAATCCTATAGTGTTTGTGGTATCTGGTCCAACAGTTCAGCTAAATTCAATTCATGTGTAATGTTAAATCATACTGCTCTTGATAATCTTTGGCCTTTGAGCCTGCCCAGTAAAACTATAGGCAACAATATCATCATCATCATCATCATCATCATCATCATCATCATTACTTACATCTACAAACAGCCCACTTAGTATTGTTTTAAACATGTAATAGATAATAACTGTTTATTCTTCATAATGATACTATGTAGTAAGTACTTATTTCCATTTGATAGACAAGGAAACAAATATTACTGTTACATGACAGAGCAGGGACCTGAAGTTAGGCAATGGGACCTGCCATCAGAATCTCTAAAATAGCTGATTTCTTTTTCCTTCTTTTTATTTTTTTAAATTTTATTTTAAGAACTTGTTTTACATTCAACATCACATGTACATTTAGTTTCATTCCCCATTCGCCATGTCAACCCTAACCCAGTCTCCTTCCCTCCCTACCCTGCAACCCTCCCCCTGTGCCCCTCATAATTATGCACACCTGTTTGACCTGCATTTTCTCAGTTTGAATATTGGTCCTCTGGTGTCCCATGGTCTATTGCTCTAAGGGATGTATTACCATTGAGTGTGTGGGTGCGGCATCCTGGGTTGAGTGGTCTGCATGTACATCTTGTTAACTATTAGGCTGAGAGCCCATCCCTGGGGGTGAGTTTTATTCCAGGCACTGAATGTATTTCAGGGCCATAGTATTGGGAGTCTCGCCAGATTCCATCTGACCAGTCATTCTGGTCATTACTGAGTTTTTGGATTTTGTTCCACATTTTCCCTCCCACTCTATCTAGGATCTCCAGATTTGATCCTTTCCTGAGTGGTTGGCATTGGTAGCCAGAATTAAGTTCATAGTACTGTGCTTTATTCCATAAAAAATCTTCTCAGACCCTTTCCCTTTGAATAAGTCTAAATGCTGGTGGAAATTAAATTCAAAAGTCAACAGTATATTACCTTTGTGTCATAGCAACCTCCAGGAACTGGATTAACTGAGGCGAGGTCCTCACGGCAACAGATGGTACTACAGGGATCACCATTACTATAAGGATCTTCCTTATACTCTAAAACAGTGATGGGAAAAAGAGTGAGTATTGGCTGTTCTGAGATACACTCATCCACAGAAAGATTTGGGGACCTGTAAAACCCTAGCTATTCAGAGTATACTCTTCACAGGCCTCCTCATCCCAGCCTGCTCCCAGATACAGAAGTCTCCCTTGGCTTGTACTAATCCTCTGCTCTAGGCCCAGCCTGCCCTCAGGAATCTTGCTTAGTGAAGAGAGAAAATAGAGGATAAATATGCATGAATCAGCCGGTGAGAGAATTTTTCCAACAAGAGAAAAACTGATATTGTTCAGAAGGCTAGTGGTTCAAACCCATCAGCCACTCCTCGGAAGGAAGGCTAGGCAATCTACTTCCATAGTGATACTGCCTTGGAAACCCAAGGAGGGGTCACTATGAGTCAGGTATGACTTGACGGCACATAACAACAATCAAAACTAAAGATATGTATGACTATTTTTCTTTTTAAGCTATTTTTGACCATGAAAGGAAACTTGGCAGTGGGGGAGAGAAGCACCCCACATGGGTTAATTCTGGCCTTCCATATATTTTTTTCCAATTGAATAATATGTAGGATCTTCCTTCCCTGTTATTTTATAAATGAGGACAAATGAGTGTAAAATATGTTTAGTATTATTTTAATTCTAAATTCTTAATTCAATAACTTCCTATAATTCCTTTTAGTATGGAGATGATAAACTTACATGGATTCTTTATCTATGGGGAAGAAAAAGAGTTTTGAAGAATGATGAGTCTCGAAAAATGTGCTACATACTGTTGTATCGCATGATATATTTCATAGACTCCATATCAGTCACTTTCCCTTGATCACGCCGGAAGATTTTGGCTCGGGGAGCCATTTCATAAGAGTAGTCCAAACCCAGCTTCTGAACCAACAGTGGATAGCCACTCCAGTTGTAGATTTTTTCATGGAATGGAATGTTGTAGGAGGGCCAGTATCCTGATTTGGAATGGAAGAGGACAAACGGTGGAGATGACAGAGAGAGAGATGGAAAGAAGGAACCAACAAAATAAGTTATTAATTAATGATCATTTTGAAAACTGGCACAGATGTATAACTGCTTTATTGAAAATAAAACTCTTAATGTGAGCCACTGGCAGCCAAACTAACCCTTTTAAATACCCAGAATTGGTATACCTACCCATTATTCCACTAGGGAAGAAGAGTGTCAGAATGCTTTGGTTTTCACCCAAAACCTGAAAGGCAATCTACAAACCAAGAAATAACCTTATTCTATGCAGAGGAAATAATGCAAAGTAGTCTGGGGAGCTCAAAGTGAATTTGGTTACTGAAATGCCAAAAGATGGTTTCATGATGTGGGTCTGAAGGGGAAGATGGCAGATGCTAATCATGGGATAGTGGAAGAACTAACACTGGGTAGCCTCAGGGCCTTAGGCAGTTAACCTAACTTTTTTTGTTCTTCCCAACTGTGGTTTTTGTTTTTTTTTTTTGGTGGGGGTGTCCATAATGTGAGGAGATTGGAGATACAGCCTTAAACTCCCTGAAGACTTTTAACTCCTTTGACTAAATTCTCATAACGGCTCAGCTTCATTCAAAGCTTTTTAGCATACCAAACTCACACAAACCTTATCACTAAACACCAAAACATGTGACACAGCACTAGTAAAAGCAGAATTTCCAGCACATTCCAGATTACAGTGGCCTGAGCTATTGCCTACAGGACAGTCAGCCAACACAGGAATGTCCCTATCATTCGGAATGCTTTCTCATCCCCATATTTTTTTCTTGGCCCATGTCTGATAGTCTCCCCTTTTACTGTTGTATAGGACCTTTACTCAGGGTAAGGTTATTGAGACAAAGCAAAAGACACGAGACTCACCCTTGCTAATTCTGGGACACAGGGACACAGAGCTAGCACCAGGATGACAGTGAAATTACCAGCTAAAATCAGATTTGTTGCTAAAATATATCTAGGACTCTGGAGTTAAACTAGGTTTGAAGTTTGGTTCTACTATCATTAGGTGTGTGGCCTTGGACAAAATTCTTTTAACTTCTCTGTGTCTCAGTTTCTCCATCTATAAAATATAAACAATTGTTGTACTTAGGCATCACTAAACCAAACCAAACCAAACTCATTGCCATCAAGTTAATTTCGACTCATAGCCAACTCCTCCTTGGGTTTCTGAGGTGGTATCTCTACAGAAAGAGCTCTGGTAGCATAGTGCCTAAGGCATTTGGCTGCTAACCAGAAGGCTGGTGGTTCAAACCCACCAGCCACACTCCTCGGAAGGAAGGTTGGGCAATCTACTTCCATAGCAATACTGCCTCGGAAACCTGAGGAGGGGTTGCTATGAGCCGGATCTGACTCGACAGCAGTGAGCTTGGTTTTGGTTTCTATCTCTACAGCAGTAGACTGGTGGGTTTGAACTGCCAGGTTTCTGGTTAGCAGCCAAATGCCTTAGGCACTACTCCACCAGACCTCTCCGACTACAAACCGACTAACTGCAAGGTTGGTGGTTCAAGCCTACCCAAAGTTACAATGATTTACACACTCTGCTGCTATCAAACGGTTGGTGGTTTGAGTCCACTGAGAGGTGCCTCAGAAGAAAGGCTTGCTGATCTGCTTCCCAAAGGTCACAGCCTTGAAAACCCTGTGGCATACATTTCTACTCTGCAACATAAGGGATTATCGTGAGTCGGAATCAATTGGATGGTAACTACTTTGGTTTTGGTAGTACTTATAGGAGTTGTAGGAGCTCTGGTAGCATAGTGGCTAAGGCACTTGACTGCTCACCAGAAGGCTGGCGGTTCAAACCCACCAGCCACTCCTCGGAAAGAAGGTTGGGCAATCCTACTTCCGTAGTGATACTGCCTCGGAAACCCAAGGAGGGGTTGCTATGAGTTGGGGCCGACTCAACGGCAAACAACAACAACAACATAGGAGTTGTGAGCATTGAGTGAATGAGAGAGTGCCTACTAACACTAAATGAGTATTAACTATTACAATATTTTTCTTTATGAGAACAGCTTGAATGAATGATAAAAAATGACTGCTTTATACTTCATGTTTTTATAAAGTTTCATAACTTACAAAAGCATTTGAGAGAGAATATTTTATGTAATCTGACAACTTGATGCAATAAAATATTACCCTCCCTCCTTATGAAGGAAGAGGGAGTCCCTGGGTGGTGCAAATGATTAACACACTTGGCTGCTAGCCTAAAGGTTGGTGGTTTGAGTCCATCCAGAGGTACCTCAGAAGAAAGGCCTGGTGATCTACTGAAAACTCAGCCATTGAAAACCCCATGGATCACAGCTCTACTCAGACACATGAGTCACCATGAATTGGAATCAACTCAATGGCAACTGGTTTTTATGAAGCAAGAAACAGAGGTTGAGAGGCCGAATGCCTCACAAAACTTGGTAAAACACAGAATACATGGCTTCTGACTAAAAGAACACAGGACTTAACCACAGTACATCACACCACAAAAAAACAAAACCAAACTCAATGCCCTTCCGAGGAGTGGCTGGTGGGTTTGAACCGCTAGCCTTCTGGTTAGCAGTCTAATGCCTTAGGCACCATGTCCCCAGAGCTTTGCCACCATACCACAACTACTACCAAATGCTAGGAGGTTTGGAGGATTTTTTTTTTTTTCTTTTTTTTAATGGCTATATAATACCAATTTGTTATTTGGGCAAATCACATTTATAGACACAAATATAGACAGATCAGCCTTTTTGTAGTCTCAGATAGTTTTCTTTATGGAACCTGAATGGGATTGCAAACAACCTAAATCTATTTTATTATCAGCAAGAGTTCGGGGGGGGGGGGGAGGAGTGTGGCTAATCAGTCTGCTGCTCCCAGCATCTCCCTGTGGAGGCATGCTATCATTGGCTCTGAGAAGCGAGATGGGACCAGCTTTCCAGGCAGCACTGCCAGGTTCTCAGTTTGGAACCACCACTCTACCCAAGAAACTGCCTAGTGATGGACTTCTCCGATGATTTTTCTACTAGAAGAGAAGGTAAGTTTGCCACATTTGATCTGCTTGGCAGTTGATGTTCTTGACTCTTAACTGGAGTCTGTGTTATACATAAGTGCCTTTAATTGGTGTGAGCCATTTTCCACTGAGATTGTGCATTCCAATTGCCATACAAAATAGAGATTGAGAACCTGGGAAACTGAGCACCTGGCCCTAATCCCCAACTTAGTTCTTTCCCTACTTGTGTGTCAGCTGATTCCAATAGTTTCCTAACTAGCCTCCTTTCTCCTTTCCTTTCCCACACCTCAAGCCTATTCCATCTGTGGTAGTTATGTTTGTGTTTCAACTTGGCTGGGCCTGGTTTTGAGTGGCTGGGCAGCTGGTGGTAGTTATTCCTCATTGATGAGACTGGCAATCAACTCCACGGTGGAATCTGCCACAAGCAGCTGAGTAGCTGCTTTAGGGAGGTACTCTGCTTCCCGCAGATAAACAGGAGATTTGGGAATGGTCTCTAGTTTTTTTTGGCACACTCGAATCCTGCAAGTAGCTGAGTCTTCATTCAGCAGCCTGCTGTGGTCTGCCGATCTTGGGACTTTCAAAGGACTTGAATCAATGGCCTGCTGTGCGGTTTGGTGATATCAGGACTGTGCCTTTTCACTTGTCAACCCTGGGTTTGTCAGCCTCAGCAGACAGCAGCTACTTCAGTGAAGAGATGCCTCTAGCTCAAGTGAGTTGAGATCAAGATGCAGAGCTGAAGCCCCAGGTTGAGGGGCCTTCACACAGCCCCTAGAGCCTGGCACTTGGAACTCGGATTTCTAGCCTCCAAAATTGTAAGAGAATAAACTCCTGTTTGTTAAAGCCACCCTTTTGTGGTATTTCTGTTAGAGTGGCACTGTTGTTATGTGCCGTCGAGTCAGCCCCGACTCATAGTGACCCCTCCTTGGGTTGCCGAGGCAGTATCACTCTGGAAGTAGATTGCCCAACCTTCCTTCCGAGGAGTGGCTGGTGGGTTTGAACCGCCAGCCTTCTGGTTAGCAGTCAAGTGCCTTAGGCACTATGCTACCAGAGCTCCTAGAGTGGCATTAGGTAAAAAAACACCACCTTGTTACAACCTTTCATTTTCTAAAGGATCAAGGCTAAGCTTCTCAGCAGGGTTTACAAGGCTGAAATTTTCTTTCACTACCTACTTTACACTTTACGATTCAGACTCATGGTAACTCCATTTGTGCCAGAGCAGAACTGTGCTCCATAGAGTTTTCAATGACTATTTTTTCAGAACTAAATTGCCAGTTCTTTCTTCCGAGTCACCTCTGGTTGGACTCAAACTGCCAACCTTTCAGTTATCAGCCAAGCATTTAACTATTTGCACCACCCAGGGACTCCCCCTCTAGCTATACTGAGCTATGAATAGTTTTCCAGTCATGTCACACCATGTTCATGCGTCATTCATTTGGCTCTGCCTGAAATGACCTTGTCCTCTTGTCAAATTGGTGAGCTCCCTTTTAGCCTTGAAACCTTCACTCAGACACCATCTTCCTTTCATTTATTAAACAGTCATCCAGGACTCACTGCGTGTGCCAAGCACTATGCTGGATGCAAGGTAAGAGTGCTTGCTATTGCCAGCACTGTGCTCAAAAATTTACAAGAATTATCTCATTTAATTCTCATGACAACCTATGGGATTGTCAAGGTCCACATTCCCACATCCAAAAAGTCTTGGGGGCCCAATATACTTAAGAATTCAGGGTTTTTCATACTTTAGGACAACAGGAATACATACATAAGAATTACAATTGAGGACAGCTATTTCTGTAGCCTAATATATAAGCAGGAGTTCTGGTGGTGTAGTGGTTAAGGCTGCTAACCAAAAGGTCAGTTGTTCAAACCCATAAGCTGCTCTGTGGAAGAGAGATGGGGGAGTGTGCTTTTATAAAGATGTACAGCCTTGGAAACCAAATGAGGGTGGCTATGAGTCAGAATCAACTGGATGGCATGTATAAATGGTTTGTTTTATGTGTAAGTAGTCACTCTTAGAGGGAATAAAGACTATCAATAGTTTCACATCAGCTTTTGCTGCTAACTAAGTCTAGATTAGGTTGTGTTTTGCTATCAAATAAACTAGGATAAAACAAAAAACAGAAACTTCTAGCTTTAGTTTTGGGATTTCAAAATTACAAATAAGTGATTGTGGATCTGTATGGTATTTAAAAAAAAATTAGCCACTTTTTTATTGTGGACATATACATATATATATATAACATTTGACAATTTAGTAGTTTTCATTGACAACTTAGCGACATTGATTACGTTCATCGTGTTGTGCAAGCATCACCACTACTGTCTGTTTCCAAATTCTCCATCCCAGTAACAGAAACTCAGAGTCCCCTAAGCAACAACTTCCTCTGTTCCCCTCCTTTTGGCCCCTGGTTTTTGTTGGTAAGGGCCACTGAATTAGATTTTCAACTCACAGCAACACCATGTGATGAAGAACTGTACCATAGGATTTCCCAGGCTGTAATAATCTTTATGGAAGCTGATGCCCAGGTCTGTCTTCCTCGGAGCTTCTGGGTGGGTTCAAACCATCGACTTTTGGTTAGTAGCCAAATGCTTAACCATCGTCCCACCAGGGCCCCTTTAACCACTAAACTTTGTCCCTATACATTTGCCAATTTAGGTGTTTCGTGTAATATTTGCCTTTTTATAATTGACTTATTTCACATGTGGTGGTGTAGTGATTAAAGCATTCAGCTACTAACCAAAACGTGGTCAGTTTGAACCCACCAGCTGCTCTTTGGGAGAAAGATGTGGCAGCCTGTTTCTGTAAAGATTTACAACCTTAGAAACCCTATGGGGCAGTTCTACTCTGTCCTATAGGGTCACCATGAGTTGGAATGGACTTGATAGCAGTGGTTTGTTATTGTTGTTGTTGTTTGTTTATGGTATTATACAGAAGAAGAAAATGAGGCTTGAAGAGGTAGGTTTTCTCGAGACTTTGGGAAGCAGAGATTCAAACCCAGGCATTGTGACCCCAGAACCTGGGTTTCAAGTGTCTGTGCTATGTTCTGGCTCTAGAATGGCCTATCCTGATCTCTCTCATCAACAGTGGTACCCTCTTCAGACTTACCACTGTGTGTGGTACACCAGACCTTACTCCCTTCTCTTGGCATTCTGAGTTTCAGTGGCTGGTATATGTATCGTGCTTTCCTCCTAGACTATGAGTTCCTTGAGGGCTTTAGTTTTCCCATTTCTAGGCTAGGACATCACTACATAAATATTTGCTGAATTGAACTAACAGCTTTACCCAGGGGAACCCAGAGAAAGAAGGTAATATTAGAACCATGAGAAGTCATAATGTCTGAATGCCTGACTTGTTTCTGAATCACACCATAGCATAATAGTTTGGGGTGGGGATTTTATAGGTTATGCTAAATGTGATAATCCTTTCCCAGTGTAACTAGCAACGGCACACCCATCCTTTTTTCTCTATACTTCCCACCACACACACACACACACACACACTCATCACACTTCCAGACTTCTAGCATGAAGAAAGTACCTTTCCGTAGAACTTCAGTTTGTTCAGAATATTCAACATATGTAGGAATTTGCTCTACAATGTACAGAGTGCCACTGCCAAGGCTGTAACCCGGCTCCACCTTCTTCAGGTCCAGGACCATGTATTGATTGTTATAAGTACCTGAAATATCAGGAGACATGCAGGAAGAGCATGAGTATGGCTTTACTTTTTAACCCCAAATCTAAACTTAAGCATGCCTCAAAGTTATTTTGGAGGGCCACCTACCAGAGTTGTATTTTGAAAAGATCTCTCCCCACATCCTACCACCATCTGCCATCATATTGGCTACACGGACTCTTTGCCAGGCCAGGAGAGACTGGGGTACCACTTGCTTGAGTAGAGTTTTATTAAACACACTGTTTGTGGTCTGCAGCAATATCAAACCACTGCTAAGAATGTAAAAGTCATCCAGAGACTCCAAAAACCCTACAGGAAAGACAAATATACAAATAAGTATGTGTATACACAGAATGTTGAGCCATCATTAGGTAGCACATAGCTCTGCATACCTAACACATTTTACAAAAAGTATCAGTTATTATTTTCCTTTGACTCAGCTGTGTGGCTGTTACCCCACTGCTGCTTATGGAGGTGCCAGTGGGCCTCCACTACTGGATTCTCCACTGAAAGCTTCTGACTTATGGTTTAGGATGTAAATACATAATCAGGACTTCTCCAAGTTTCCAAAATGATAAACAGATCGATCTCCAATTGCTGGGATTTTACAGGAGAAAATTTTTTTTATGGAGGGATATTAGCACAGCTTGTTGTTGGCTAGTAAGAACATGGATGCCTTCTTTCATTCCACTCTACATTTTTCTGTATTTTCCAAATTTTATACAAGGAGTCTACATGATTTTTATAAATGGGAAAACATTCACACTTGTAACAGTGGACCTAGTGTTTATACTAGGACATTACCACTCTGAGTTGATGTTTTTTGTAAATGTTAGAGACAATATAGGAAAGCAATGAAGCAACAGTCCTTTCTGAAGGCCTAGCTTGTGGCTAATACTGTGCCGAGTGGATAGGGATAGAAGAATATCAGACACAGCTGTAACAATGACAGGGGTATTGTCATCAATACCTAACAGTAAGGCATACCTAACTGTGCCTAACTGTCAGTGCTAAATGATTTCAAAGAAGGGCCCCAGTGAGAGCACTGGAAGGGAACTGAATGACTAGCTCCTCTAGTACCCCCCAAACCTCCACCATTCTTGTATCACTTTACCATTTCTGCTACATCTGAGTACTGTTGGTTTCTTAAACTGATTACCTTTTCAAACTTAAAACACTTAGCCTTGTCATATATACAATAAATATCCAAGAAACCATGCATTTAATGTTTTTATTTCCTTAAATACATGAAAACAAATGCATTTCCACTAAAGTACTGTTTGTTCTTGTACCACTAAAAGTTACCTTCACCAGCATTATGCATGCCACACACTGAATGACACCAATGACACCAATATAGGCCAATGCTTGTATTTATTGGGAAGAGGAAAATGAGGCTCAGAAATGTCTTAGAATCTATCCAAGATGATACAGGCAGTTTCTGGTAGACCTAGGCCTAGAATGTAGGTCCTAGAGTCCAAACTAGTGCTCTTTCCACTAAGTCTCAACACCTGTGCTCAACCTTCATTCATGGTACCCCCTTCTCCATCTTAATGAAGGCTAGAGGAAGAAAGCTTCATGGAGGAGGTGGATCTGCAACTGAGCCTTGAATCTTATGTAAGAGTTGACCAGGTAGAGAGAAGTGAGTATTATCGGTGGGGACAATAATAGGAGCTAAGCAAAAGGAATGGATGTGGCATAGGAGTGTGGAAGTTGTGGGAAATGGGGGAAGAATCATTAGAAAATAGGCTTGAATAGGCACTCATTCTTTCAGTCAACAAACATGCCATTGCACAGCTACTCTGAACTTAGAACGAGATGGATAGGGTAAGGTCAAATAAAGGGGTCACCGGAAAGCTAAGGATAAGATTTCAGAGCATGAATTAGAAGTCAGAAGGCATCCATTCTAGTTCCTTGCACTGCCCCTGAATAACTTGACAATTCTCACTTTGCTTCTTTCTTTTTTATTTCCTTCTTCTGATAACATAGGGCCAAGTGATGCCATTCCAATTTTAATTTCTAAGTAGGAAAGTTACATGCTGAGAACAGTATCCAACTAACTCTTAATGAGCTCAGCTTCCATGAGGCTGCCGTGAGCCTATACAGAGATTTGTGTGAATTAGAAAAGTTGCACACATCACGTGGTTACAAGGCTTGGTGAGTGGATGGCACATCTGAATGAATTTTTAATGGGTATGCTTTCTTGGTAGACACAGTCCAGGCATAAGGTGCCCAGCTATGCAGAGTACCTGATGGATTTCAGTGATTATTCATTCACCTCTTAGGCTGGGGCCCTTTTGCAGTGCTCAAACTATGCAACTTTCTTGGCAGTCTTGAGCAAGCTCTCTGGTTGTTTTTTTTTTTTTTTTTAAAAAAAAAAGTCTCCCTAGGGTGTAATGCTTTATTTCTGGCAGGGTCCATTTGCTACTTCACTCCTTACTGTAGAAACTGCTCTGCATGCCAGAGGGCAGGCATTCTTTGATATGTGTGAGTAAATAACACTACCATGTTACCAAAAAAACCAAACTCACTGTAGTTGAGTCCAATTCGACTCATAGCGACCCCTTGTTGGGTTTCTGAGGCAGTATCACTATGGAAGTAGACTGCCCAACCTTCCTTCCGAGGAGTGGCTGGCGGATTTGAACCACCAGCCTTCTGGTTAGCAGTCAGTCATATTTCATTCATGAGCAAGGCTGCTAGTTAAATAGACTGGGTGAGGAAAAAAATGTAAGCCACCTACAGTTCTGGAACAAAGAGGAAGAATTAGCTTGCAAAACTAAAGTCAAGGAGGCTGATTTTACAGATTTGAGTTTGAGATAAAAAGGGAGGGAACACAGTCCTGACACATTGCATTTTAAGAGAAATAAATATTCTTTCACTATATAAAACTATATTCTTGCTCTCATCTGTCATTAGTAGCTTTGGAAGCAGACTATATATTCTAGTTCAGGAGAAAGTGATATATGTCAATGTTTTGTGAAAGCCAGCAAGCTAATAACATCTCACAGTAAACTTCTTGTTGCATTTAATTAAGAAATAAAGGGAACTCTCAGTGAATAAATCATGTTTCAAAACTTACAAATAAAAAGACCAAATCTAATCACAAAACTGAAGTGACCACTCTCCTCTGATGCTATTTGAATCAATTGCTTAGTACAATTCAGAAGGGTTTACTATTATTCTATCAGGTGTATTTACAATGTGCCCAGTTGCACACTGCATGGATTAGCTTGCTCCAAACTCCAAAGAATGCAAACCAAACACACCTCTTCCTTCTAGAAGAGCAGTCTGGTAGGGAAACACACAGAACATTTAGAACTATCAGTATGTGATCAGTGTTGATCAAGGACATAAACAACACACAATTCCGGGTCAGTACATGGATCATGATTGTAAAAATAGATGTGCTGCAATTTTTCACCCCTCTTTCTATCCCTGTCTTTTGCAATGTGGCGTTGCAACTCCTCCCATCAAGAAGTGCTATCTATTTCCGTACCTCTTAAATCTGGGCTGGATTTGGGTCAGCTAATAGCATGTGACAGAAGTGTTATTCCGAGTCTGGGCCTCAAAAGACCACGCATGTTTTTGCTCATTCTGTTATAACCATGTAAACCTTATAAACAAGCCCAGTCTAACCCAGTCTCTAGCCTGGGCTAGATTTGGCTCAGCTAACAGCATGTGACAGAAGTGTCATTTTGAGTCTGGCCTGGATTTGGCTCAGTTAACAGCATGTGACAGAGATGCCATTCAGAGTTTGGGCCTCAAGAGACCTTGCATGTTTTCACTCATTCTCTTGTAACCCTGTAAGCCTTATAAACAAGCCCAGTGTAAGCCATTCTCTAGCATGAGAGATCACATGGAGAAAGGCCTGGTCATGTCAGCCAAGGCCAGCCTGTAGTTGACCAACCCCAAATATGCAACAGTTCATTCAAGATCCCATAGCTAACCACAGACGCATGAGTATGCCCAGTAGAGACAGCTACTCTAGAAAGAACCACTTAACTGACTTGTGGACTCAAAGACAATAATAATCATATATTGTTTTAAACCATAAGGAGGTCTGGTGGCACAGTGGTCAAGACATTCGGCTGCTAACCAAAAGATCGGCAATTCAAGCTCACCAGGTGCCTCACAGGAGAAAGATGAAGCAGTCTGCTTCTGTAACGATTTACAGCCTTAGAAACCCTGTGGGGGCAGTTCTACTCTGTCCTATATGGTTGTTACGAGTTGGAATCAACTTGATGGCAGTGGGTTTGGTTTTAAGGTAAAACTTGGGGGGTTAGTTTTCATTCCACAACAGAATGATGGAAATAATTGAGCACTCAACTACTAACCAAAAGGTTGGTAGTTCAAACCCACCTAGACACACCTTGGAAGAAAGGCCTGGCGATGACTTCTGAAAGGTTCACAGCCATTGAAAACTCTATGTGCAGTTCTACTCTGACACACATGGGGGATCACCATGAGTCAAAATTGACTTGCAGGCAACTGGGTTTTGTGTTTTTTTTCTGGCTAGAAGATACAATAATAGTAATCTAATTATGTATTGCTTTGACATGTCTTGCTACCACTTGATTTTAACACAGATGAATGTGACACTTTGAATGTGACTTTATTTTCTTTCCTCTTTCTACCTTTTTCTTTTTTTAAACAAAGTAACAAATTTTGGGCATACTCAGACTTTCTGCTCAGCTTCTTCCCACTGATAAGGAGAGAGAGTATCACTTTCAGACCTGTGGAAAGCACCAGCATGCATTGGACTATCTCATCTTTCCAAGTCAGTCAACAAACGTTTATTAAACACCTACCATAAGAGCTCTGGTAGCATAGTGCCTAAGGCACTTGATTGCTAACCAGAAGGCTGGTGGTTCAAACCCACCAGCCACTCCTTGGAAGGAAGGTTGGGCAATCTACTTCCATAGTGATACCGCCTCGGGAACCCAAGGAGGGGTCACTATGAGTCAGGTCCGACTCGACGGCACACAGCAACAACAACAATATGCCAGGCACTCTTCAATGATTCCCAACCCAGAGTCTGTATCCAAATTCCCTCAGGAACTTTTTCAAAAGGCCCATGTCAAGGTTCCCTTCTCTTTCCCCCTCTGCTCCTCTGTATCTCAACCAGAAACACTGAAACACTGCTCTAATGTTGCTACTTGTTACATGAACATTTTCTGTTTCCTCCCCTAAGAAAAGGAAGCCTGTGGGTTATTCCAGGATACAAATCCTTCAGTCCCTTATTTTGCCAACTCCACAATGTATTCAGCCTTTGTATCTTTCAGAATGGCATTTATTTGCTTCCCTTCCTGCCAAGACCCTAACTGGTACCAATAAACCTCCTCTTCTCCTTTCAGAGACAATTCTTCAATCCAGTGAGTATTTACTGAGCACACTCTGCCTAATCTTGCAACAGGGATGTGGTCAATGAAGGAGTCATGCCTCTGTTGTTGTTGTTATGTGCCATGGACTCAGACCGGATTCATAGTGACCCCTCCTTGGGTTTCCAAGGCGGTATCCCTACGGAAGTAGATTGCTCAATCTTCCTTCCGAGGAGTGGTTGCCTCTGTAGCGGTCTCTTAAAGGTCATATAGAAAAAATACAAAAAAAACTGGGTTTGTATTTCAATCAACATTCTGTTATTATCATCCACATCAAAATGAAATTTGTTTCTCTTTAGTAATAAATTATTATATTTAATTTAGATAGTATTTATTTACTGCCTGCCTCCCATCTACCGCTACAGCATATTAGTTCCAGGAGGGCAGGGAATTTTCCTGTCTTATTCACTGGTGTATATCCAGCACCAAGAAAAACATTTGAGTAGGTGCTAAATAATCATTGAATCTAAGGGATAAAAGAGAAGACAATGGTCACTAACATTTACTGTAACCTACTATATACCTGACACTTTGCATTAGAAAGATGTTGTTGTTATTGTTGTTAGGTTCTGTTGTGTCATTTTTGACTGACAGCAACCTCATGTAACAATAGAACTGGCCCATAGGGTTCTGTGGTGCAGTAAATTACTTGGTATGGCTTTTTCTAGCCATAGTCTTTGTAACTCCCACTGGATTTGTATGGTGGGACGATGCAAATAAGGTGTGTAGAACTCTATTGTTGGGATTGGTTAGTTTTGTCACTCTGCCAGGCTTAAAATGAGCCCTCCTAGAGGCAGAGAGGGTATCTCACTGTGATCAAGAGAGAAGAGCTGGAGGTGAAGTAGAGGGCATCCTTGGACCTGAGATCCCTGCACTGGACCTCCTTGGCAGAGATGCACCAGCAGAGAGAGATGCTTGGCAGAGAGAGACACCCAGCAGAGAGAAAGACCCAGCAGAGAGAGACACCTGGCAGACAGGTGATGGCAGTGGAACTAAAAGGCACGAGACAGAGTGGCAGGCTTACCCAGCCCACAGAGCAAAAAAGCTGAGTGCCCTTGGGCAGGAGGCTTGCTGGCGGAGTAGGATGCACCTAGGTGTACCTATCAGCAGAGCTAAAAGAGCTTTGTAACACCTGCCTAAGCAGGGCAGAGGCCAGGCTGAGAGACTAAGGGCCAGAGAGGTGTGATGGTCCTGACAGAAGAACTGTATCCTGACTGTGTTCCTGAACCTGAATTGTAGCCTGTTACTTCTCTAACAAACTTCATAAATGTGAGCATTGTCTGTGAGTTCTGAGTGGCCACTGCAATGAATTATCAAACCTAGCAGAAAAGGAGTGCCGTGGGAGGGGCAGTTGGGGTCAGAATTAGTAAAAGGTTGGAGGGTGGCAGGATGTCTGGCCTCTTAGGAATAAGCCTTAGGCTGCTGATAGCAATTCTGTTTTCCTCTTGTGAAGTTAGAGAATATCAGAAGATGCCACATCCATGCCCTTTTAGCAGGTTTTCTAGGTTTTTCACCTGATGGCCCAGTGGTTAAGCACTTGGCTACTAACTGAAAGGGTAGTGGTTCAAATCCACTAGCTGCTCCAAAGGAGAAAATTGTGACAGTCTGCTTTTATAGAGAAATCTTATGGGGCAGTTCTACTCTGTCCTACAAGGTAGCTATGAGTCAAAATTGGCTCAACAGCAACAAGATTTTTTTGTTTTTTTCCTTTAAATCTTTAGGAGCAGATCATCAGGACTTTCTCCTGCAGATCTGTTGGGTGGGTTCAAATTGCCAACTTTTTGGTTAGCATCAAAGGAGCTCTGGTGGTAAACTGGTTAAGGTATTTGGCTGCTAACTAAAAGGTTGGTGGTTAAAACCCACTAGGCACTCTGTGGAAGATGAGGCAGTCTGCTTCCATAATTTACAGCCTTTGAAACCAAAGGAGGGTCGCCAGGAGTTAGAATCGACTCAATGGCAGTGAGTTTGGTTTGGTTTTGGTTAGCATCAAGTGTTTAACTGTTATGCCCCAGGACTCCTTAGGTGAACTGTTTAACCTATTTAAAGCTAATAAACAGCATGCCAAAAGACAAAAACAAAAACCCATTGCTGACTAGTAAAATCTAAGCCTGACTCTCAACACATGCCTTTTCCACTGTATCACATGTCTGACAAATGTGATAAGAGCATATATGTTGTTGTTGTTGCTGTTAGGTGCCATCGAGTTTGCTTTGACTCCCAGCAACCCTATGTACAACAGAACAAAACACTGCCCAGTCCTGTGGCAGCCTCACAATCCTTGCTATACATTTTCCCATCTTTGCAACCACTGTGTCAGTTCACCTTGTTGAGGGCCTTCCCTTTTTTCGCTGATCCTCCACTTCATGCAGCATGATATCTTTCTCCAGGGAATGGTCCCTTCTGACAACATGGCCAAAGCAGGCCAAAGTCTAGCCATTCTTGCTTCCAAAGAGCATTCCAGCTATGCTTCTACCAGGACAGATTGGTTTGTTCTTCTGGAAGTCCCTGGTACTTTCCATATTCTTCGCCAGCACCACAACTCAAAACCATCAACTCTTCTTTGGTCTTCTTTATTCACTGTCCAGCTCTCACATGCATATGAAGCTATCAAAAATACCATGGCTTGAGTTAGGCATACCTTAGTCTTCAAAGAGACTTCTTTGCTCTTCAGCACTTTAAAGAGGTCTTTTGCAGCAGATTAACCCATTCAATATGACGTCTGATTTCTTGACTGCTGTTTCCATGGGTGTTGATTGTAGAACCAAGTAATAAGAAATCTTTGACAACTTCAATCTGTTCTCTATTTTTCATAAGGCTGCTTATTGGGCTAGTTGTGAGGATTTTCATTTTCTTTATGCTGAGATATAATACATACTGCAGACTGTAGTCTTTAATCTTCATCAGAGCCTAAATAAAGAGAAAATCTTGCCCTAGAGCTGGTGCTCTGAATTTGGACTTTTAGCCTCTTAAACTGTGAGATAATAAATCTGTCTGTTAAAGCCATCCACTTGGTATATCTGTTATAGTAGCACAAGATAACTAAGACAGTAGGACACATGTACTTGGTGAAACACACTAAGCGCATTCCAAAGAGCTACACTTACAGATAATTAAGCTTGAAGCCTCAGCCTCAATAGGGTCATCATTACTAGAATCTTCAATTAAAAGCACACTGTGTATGTTCCAGCCTTTGTTCCCCCACAAGAGCTCCACCCAAACATCACCTGGCATACCAGGAGGGCCTTCACGAGTTCATAACTCTTTTATTTTAATCATCTAACTTAAATGCAAACTGACTCATTTGGGGGGGGGGGATTGATAGCCATAAACATAATGCATTTGAACCCAATCACCAATCCCTGAACTGGATGAACTGTGGCAACCTATTTAACCTTTCTGAATCTGTTTATTTGTAAAATGCAGACAAAAATAACCTCCTTGTCAGGGTCTTATGAAAATTAAATGACATAGAACATTTCAAATATTTAGCATGATGTCTGTCACAGTTCCAAGGGAACAAAGCAAAAATTAGTTTCTTTCCTTTTTACTTCAAAAACAACAGCAACAACAAAATATACTTTTAAAAAATGTTTATAGTTACTTTTTAAAACTTGAGTGCTCCCTAATTCCTATAAAAGTGATCAGTTCCGATTCGTATGATATTTATAATCAGGGAGGCTACAAAGAATTAGCTTCAAGGTATAATTCCTGTGCTGAATACACAGTTTTGCATCAGAAATGCCTTGCTAACAATTCCTTAGTATACCTTGGAGTCCTTTCTACAGATCAAGGACAAAAAAGGAGATCATTAACAATGGAAAACAATCAGGTTACGATAGAGACAATGATCTCTTAAGCAGTCCTCACTCTCACCTCTCATATTATTTTCATTTCTTTCTCTCTTGTATGTAGTTCTCATCATGTTCCACATCAAAGTGGGTAACCCCTAATGTATCTGCCTGCCTCCTTGCTTTTCTTTTCCCTTGTTCTTTTCAACTTGTACCTGATCTCTCTCATTCCTTCCTAAAGGTTTTTTTTTTTGTTTCTTTTCCCCTCAGTGATTACAATGTGCAAGGTTCTGTGCTGGCCCTGAGGGCAAAGAAACGTGGTACTTGTCTCTAGAAGTTTACAGTTTAGTGGTATAAAACAACAACAACAACAAAAATGAGATAGAGGCTCTGAGGAAATTATGTACAGTGTACAAGGGAATCTCTAAGGAGCGTTAGCTTATTCAGTCTAAAGGTTAAAGAGATTTCTAAAAGGAGCTCTTGTGATGTCTTTTGGTAATACGGAAAACATTTGGGCAACATGTATTAATGGGGGCGGCAGTGAAGACTCATACCACAGGTGAGTATTCAAATAATGGCAGCATGAAGAAATTAAGTAATTTCTTTCACACAAAAAAAATTACACTATATAAAACACAACTATTTGAAGACACTAGAAACTGACCATGTGAATCAAAAACTGAACACTGACATAAGTGTGGTAAAAATGTGTGTATATGGCTTCCTTGTTTGAGTGCATTTACCAACTCTCTCTCTCCAACTCTTGTTGTAGAAAATTGTAGCTTAAGTTGACAGATGTCTGACTTCAGCATCACAGAACAGCTGAGAATCTAACAAAAAGCTACCAGAATAAATGAATTTTCTTGAAGAGTTTCAGAATAAAAGTAAATATATGCATAGGATGTCAGCAAAATAGCACAACAGGCAGCTTCAAGCACATGTCCTTTCATAGAAACATTGAAAAATAAGCAGGTATGGTCTGAATTGACTTTGTTAGAACTTTGGAAAACAGTCAAAGGTTTAAAGAAACTGATTGCTGAATCAAGAGAAAAAAAATCAACTTAAAACGCTATGGGCATTAAAGAAATTTCTGTGAAAACATTAGCTGAACATAAGCTGAAGAAATACAGGCTTCAGTGAGCACACATGACAAAGAATACAGTCTTTGTAAAAAAAAAAAAAAAAAGTTTGAAATAGTTACTAAACAAATGGGTAACTACAGCAAACCCCAGGGAAAGAGGAGATTCTGATTTCCAAAGTTATGTACTATAATATTCAAATATCCAATTTTGAACCAAAAAATCACAAGATGTACAAATAAATAGGAACTCCATTTTTAATGTCCTACATGCTCTAAAAGACATATGTATAGAAAATAATGATAAATCCATATTATGTACACACAATGCATAAAGATGAAATTTGTGACAATAACATGAAAGGGGAAGGGATGGAGCTACATAGGATCAGAGTTTTTGTATGTTATCGAAGTTAAACTGGTTTTAATACAAAGTAGATTGTAATAAATTTAGGATGTTACTTTAATTCCCATGATTACACACTATGGTCAATTTATTTATTTATTTATTTTTCCGTATGATATGTGTGAAAGTTTACAGAGCAAATTCATTTTCCATACAGGAGTTGATACATATCTTGTTTTATGACATTAACTGCAATTCCTCACAATGGTCAATTTATTTTTGATAAGAATGTCAAGATCATGGAAGAAGAAAAGAAGTCTCTTTAACATATGGTGCTGGGACAACTGGATGTCCACATGTAAAAGAATGAATTTATACTTCTACCTCACATCATATGCAAAAAAAAATAATTATTAACTAATTATTTAGGATCAACAACCTACATACAGGAGCTAACACCATAAAACATTTAGAAGAAGAAAACTTAGAGGTAAACCTTTGTAACTTTCTATTTGGCAAGAGATTGTTATTTATGACATCAAAAAAAAAAAACAGAAAAATTGGACTGCATCAAAAATTAAAACATTTCATGTCAAAGTATACTATAAAGAAAGAAGGCAAATCACACAATGAAAAAAAATATATTTGCCAATCATATCTAATCAGAGACTTATATTATTACAACTCAATAATAAAAACACATAAATAATCCAATTTAAAATTACACAAATTACTTGAACAGATGTATCTCCAAAGGTGATATACATATGGCCAACAAGAATATGAAAAGATGTTCAGCATCATTAGTCATTACCAAAAACTCACTGCTATCGAGTTGATTCTGACTCACAGAGACCCCCACTGAGTTCCAAGGTGGTAAATCTTTACAGAAGTAGATTGCCCCATCTTCCTTCTGCTGCTAGTGGGTTTGAACTACCAGCCTTCTGGTTAGCAGTCAAATGCCTTAGGGACTGTGCCACCAGAGCTCCTTAATTTAAAAATAGGCAAATGATTTGAATAGATATTTCTCCAAAGGAGATAAATAAATAGCCAACAAGAATGTGAAAAGATGTTCAACATCATTAGTCATTAGGGACATGCAAAACAGAGTCACAATGTGCTAATATTTCACACTCATTAGGATGGATATAATAAAAGTTTTTTTTAAAAAAGGAAAATGATAAATGTTGGTGAAGATGTGAAGATAGTGGGACCTTCATCTATTGCTGTCTGTGGAAATATAAAGTGGCTCAGTTGCTGTGGAAAACAGTTTGGCAGTTTCTTAAATAGTTAAACATAGAATTATGTGTATGACTGCATAATTCCCTTAAGAATTGAAAAGGACTCAAACAGATACTTGTATACCAGTGTTTACTACAACATCAACAATTGCCAGAAGGTGGAAACAACCTAAATATCCATCAATATATGCATGGACAAACAAAATGGTGTATATCCATACAAGAGAATATTTCTCAGTTATAAAGAGAAATTAAATTCTAAGACATGCTATAACATGGATGGGCTTTGAAAACATTATGCTAAGTGAAATAAACCAGACACAACATGCCACATACTGTATGATTCCATTTATATGGAATATCCAGAATAGACAAATCCATGAGACCAAACTCAGATTTGTGATTGCCAGAGACTGGAGAGAAGGAAGAATAGGGAATAAACTGTTTGTATGGAATTTTACTTTGTTGTTGTTGTTAGGTGCTGTCAAGCTGTCTCCAACTCATAGTGACCCTACACATGGCAGAACGAAACACTGCCTGGTCCCACAACAGCTCCATGATCCTTGCTATACTTGAGCCCATCACCGCAGCCACTGTATCAATCCATCTTGTTGAGGGCCTTCCCCTCTTTCATCAACCCTCCACTTTACCAAGCATGACATCCTTCTCCAGGGAATTGTCCTTTCTGACAACATGACCAAAGTGGATGAGATGAAGTCTGGCCATTATCGCTTCCAAGGAGCATTTGCATTCTGGCTGCACTTCCTTCAGGACAGATCTGTTAATTCTTTTAGCAGTCCATGGTACTTTCAGCGTTCTTCGCCAGCACCACAACTCAAAAGCATCAACTCTTCTTTGGTCTTCCTATTCATTGTCCAGCTCTCACATGCATATGAGGCGATTGAAAATATCATGGCTTGTGTCAGGTGCACCTTAGTCCTCAAGGAGATATCTTTGCTCTTCAGCACTTGAAAGAGGTCCTTTGCAGCTGATTTGCACACTACTATACATCGTTTGATGTCCTGACTGCTGCTTCCATTGGCGTCAATTGTAGAACCAAGTAATGTGAAGTCTCTGACAACTTCAATCTTTTTCAATCTTTTCTCCATTTATTGTGATGGTGCTTACAGGTCCAGTTATGAGGATTTTGTCTTCTTTATATTGAGATGTAATTCATACTAAAGACTGTATTCTTCAAACTTCATTAGTAAGTGCCTGAAGTCATCCTCACTTTCAGCAAGCAAAGTTGTGTTGTCTGCATATCCCTGGTTGTTAGTGATTCTTCCTCCAATCCTGATGCCACGTTATTCTTCATATAGTCCAGCTGTTTGGCTTATCTTCTCAGCACACAGATTGAACAAGTATGGTGGAAGGATACAACCCTGACATACTCCCTTCTTGATTTTAAACCACACAGTGTCCCCTTTTTCTGTTCTAACAACAGCCTCCTGGTCTATGTACAGATTCCTCATAAGTACAATCAAGTGTTCTGGAATTCCCATTATTCTCAATGTTACCCATAATTTGATCCACACAATCAAATGTTTTTGCCTAGTCAATAAAAATACAAGTAAACATCTTTCTGGTATTCTTTGGTTTGAGCCAAGGTCCATCTGACATCACCAATGATATCCCTTGTTCCGTGTCCTCTCTTGAAACCAGCTTGCATTTTTGGAAGTTCTCTGTCAATATACTACTGCAACTGTTTTTGAATTATCTTCAGCAAGATTTTACTTGCACGTGATATTAATGATATTGTTTGATAATTTCCGCATTGTGTGGGATCACCTTTCTTTGGAATGGGTACAAATATGGATCTCTTCTAGTCAGTTGACCAGGTAGCTGTCTTCCAAATCTTTTGACATAGCTGAGTGAGTGCCTCCAGCAGGGCTTTGTTGAAACATCTCAATGGATATTTTACTTTAGAGTGATGGAAATATTATGGAGGTAAATACAGGTGGTGTGATAAGGTTATATGACAACTTGGCAAGGCCATGATTCTAAGTGGTTTGGAAGATATTATGTAATCATCCTCCATTTTGTAAGCTGATGTGAGCAGCCAATCAGTTGAAAGAGGAATTTTTTAGAGGGTATTGTATACACCCAATATATATGGATGTTTTGGCAAAGTCTGCCCTTTCTTTTATTCTACTGGTCACCCTCTGATCTCCGTTGGGATATAAGCTAGCAGCCTGCCATTTGACCTGTAGATTTGGGGATCAGCTAGCTCCTGTGACCCTGTGAGTCGGCATCCTTCTGCCTGAACTTCCAATTTTGGGTTCATCAGCCCCTGCAACCATGTGAGTCAGGAGAAGTCTAGAGTTTGATACCTGACCCATGGATTTGGGACTTGTTAGCCTCTACAACTGTGTGAGCCACTTTCTTGAAATAGTTCTCTCTATATAAGGAGCTCTGGTAGTGCAGTGGCTAAGGCATTTGGTGGCTAAACAAAACGTTGGTGATTTGAGCCTACCAGCTGCTTCGTGGGAGAAAGATGAGGCAGTCTACTTCCATAAAGATTTATAGCCTTGGAAACCCTGTGGTGCAGTTCTACTCTGTTCTCAAGTGTTGCTATGAGTCAAAATTGACTCATTGGCAGTGGGTTATGTATATATTTATATATGCTTCACTGGTTTTACCCTGAGAACCAAAAACCAAACTCACTGCCATTGAATTAGATCCAACTCATAGCAACCGCTCCTTGGGTTTCTGAGACAGTATCACTATGGAAGTACATTGGCCAATTTTCCTTCTGAGAAGTGGCTGGTGGGTTTGAACCACCAGCCTTCTGGTTAGTAGTCAAATGCCTTAGGCACTATGTCATCAGAGCTCCTCTAGAGAACCCAGACTAAGATAAATGGTGATTACGTAACATTTTGAATGTACAAAATGCCACTCAAGGACCCCTGGTGGCACAGTGATTAAGTGCTCACGTGCTAACCGAAAGGTTTGTGGTTCAAACCCAGCAGCTGTTCCACAGGAGAAAGATGTGGCAGTCTACTTCTGTAAAGCCTTGGAAACCCTATGGGGCAGTTCTACTCTGCCATATAGGTTCACTAAGAACTGGAATTGACTCAACAGCAAGGGATATTTTTCAAAGGTCACTGAATTATTCATTTTTAAATGGTTGATTTTATGCTATATGAATTTTATCTCAATATTTTTTTAAAACAATGTAAATATAAAAATTATATTTCTATACTGTGGTGGTTTTAAAATTTCCACAGATTCTTTGACAATTTTTCCTTTAAAAAGTAGATTCTAACTTCCTTTTCTTAAGTTGGGTTGATCACAGTAACTTGCTTCTAAGGAATAGAATGTGGCAGAAGTGACAGTGTATGACGTCTGAGACTAGGTCATAATAGGCATTCCATTTGCACCCTTGGTCTTTGGGATCACTTGCTCTGGGGAAAGCAAGTCATCTTGTGAGAATATTCAAGCAGCCCTGTGGAGAAGCCAAGTGGAGAGGAATCAACTTGCCAGCACCACCTTGCCAACCATGTAAGTAAGCCACCATGGTTGTATATCCTGTAGCTTCAGTTAAGCTTTCAGAGATCTCAGCCCCTTAATGTTTGAATCTTCCAGGTGAGGCCCCAGAATATAGTGGAATAGAAACAAGCCATCTCCAGTAACCCTGTGTAAATTCTTGAGATAATAAGTAATTATTTCTGTTTTAACCCACTAAATTCTGGGACAATTTGTTATGTAGCAAAAGATTATAAACTCACTGCCCTTGAGTCAATTCTGACTCATAGTGACCCTACAGGACAGGGTAGAACTGCCCCATAGTGTTTCCAAGGCTATAAATCTTTACGAAAGCAGACTGCCTTATCTTTCTTCCCCAGAGTGGCTGTGGGTTTGAACCGCTGACTGTTTGGTTAACAGCCCTACTGCTCTTTAGCAATAGCTTATATATATATATGATATATATATATCATATATATATATATGTATGTGTGTATGTATGTGTATAATTATATATATAATATATATGTGTGTATGTATGTGTATATATATATACACATATATATATGTGTGTGTGTGTGTATAAAAAAACTACAATTACAATGACATCAAAAATTATTTAGGACTAAATTTAATGAAGGAGCTCTGGTAGCATAGTGCCTAAGGCACTTGACTGCTAACCAGAAGCCTGGTGGTTAAAACCCACCAGCCACTACTCAGAAGGATGACTGGGCAATCTACTTCCATAGAGATACTGCCTTGGAAACCCAAGCAGGGGTCGCTATGAGTCAGGTCTGACTTGACAGCACATAACAACAACAAAAAATTTAATGAAAGGTATGTCATATTTGTACTCTGAAAACTACAAAGCACTGAGGAAATTAAAGAAGACATAAATAAATAAAGAGGTATACTATTTCATGGATTGGAAGAATCAATATTGTAGATATGTTTCTCTCAATTGATTTATAGGATCAGTGCAATTGAAATCATGTTTCCAGCAGACTGTTTTATAGAAATTGATAAGAAGATCCTAAAATTCATATGGAAATTCAAAATAGTAAAGCAGCTTAAATAAAAACAAACTTGGAGAACATATACAACCTGATTTCAAAATACACAATAAAGTTAAAGCAACTGAGTGTTTTTCTGGTAAACCATTTTTTAGAAAAAGAAGGGAATGCTGATTTATAGAACTTGCTGATTTCAGTGGTAAAATACTCCCACCATGGCTGATTTTAAGCTATCAATAATTTAATAATCAACTTGCTAATTCTTGAATATTTAATAGTCCACTTTCATAAACATATCAGCCAGCTCCAGCACACCAATGAGAAGTATTACCATAAGACAAACATAGAGCTCAATGGACCAGAATAGAGTCCTGAAATAGACCCACACTTATATGATCAAATGATTTTCAAACAAAGTGTCAACATAATTCAATGAGGAAAAGATGGTCTTTTAACTAACAGTACTGGAACAATTGGACATCCCTGATTGAAAAAAATAAACCTTGACTCTTATCTCACACTACACACAGAAGCTAATTCAAAATCAATTTTAAACTTAACTAATAAGAGCTAAAACTATAAAACTTCTGGGAGAAAATATTTGTAAAAATACTTAGGCAACCATTTCTTCGATAGGAACAAAACATGAACTACAAAAGAAAAAAATTGATAAAATGCATTCCATCAAAATTAAAACCTTTTCACCTCAATGAAAATCAGAAAACAAAAAGGTAAACCACAGCCTGGGACACTATATTTGCAAAATATATATCTGACAAAGGACTCATATACAGTGATATATAAAGAATGCTAAAAATGAAACACTAGGAAGAAATACATCTCGATATTTTTTTTTAAAAAAAAGATACATGAATGGCAACAAGCAAATGAAAAGAAACTGAAGATTATAAATTAACAAGACTAAAATTATCAAGTGTTGGTGAGGATGTGGAATAACTGTGCCTCTTCTACGTTGCTAACGAGACTGACTGCAAAATGGTGGAGCCACTTTGGTAGTCAGCCAGTTTCATATGTATTATACATTCAACAATTTCACTGCTAGGTATCTATCCAAGAGAAATGAATACATGTATGTATTCATGAATGAAACTTGTATGTGACTCCCCATAGCAGCATTATTTAAAATAGCCCCAAACGGGAAACAATCCAAATGTCCATCACCTGGTGAGGAGATAAACAAATCATGGAGTTTGGTACAACAGAATTCTACTCAGCAATAAATATGGAACAAATTAGTGATGTATACAACAGCATGAATGAGCTCAAAAGCATCACACTAAATTAAAGATACCAAAAATCACCCGTGTATTGTATGATTATACTTATTGAAATTTTAGAAAACGCAAAATTATAGAGACAGACAGCATAAAGATGGTTGCCTGAGACTGGAAGTGGGGCAAGAGACTGATGGCAAAGGATCAGGAGACATCTTTTTGGGTCATGGAAATGTTTTATATCTTGATTTTGGTGGTAATTACAAGACTTTATATATTTTACCAAACTCACTGAACTGTACACATATATGGGAGAATTATATTGCCTGTAAAGTATACCCTAAAAATGTTTATACCCATTGTATTTTTTTCTATTGCTGCTATAACAAATTACCACAAATTTAGTGGCTTAATTTATTATCTTACAATTCTGTAGATTAGATGTCTCACTGGGCTAAAATCAAGGTGTCAGCAAGGCTGTGTTTCTTTTGGAACCTCTAGAGGAAAATGTTTCCTTGCCTTTGCCACCTTTTAAGGCTGCCCTCATTCCTTGGCTCATGGCTCTCTTCTGTCTTCAAAGTCAACGATATATTTCGGCCAAGTCCTCATGCTGTCATTTTCCCAACTCTCCCTCTTCTATAACAAAGGACTCTTGTGATTATGTTGGGCTCACCTAGATAATCAGGATAATCTCCCTAATTCCATCTCATACCTTAATTCCCCTTTGCTATGTAAATTAACATAGTCACAGGTTCCAAGGATTAGGATGTGCACATCTTTGGGGGCTATTATTCAGCCTACCATACCTATAGACTCAGTTAAATCCATTGTTGAAAGTTTATACCAACAAAGTAATACAAATGAAGGAAGGAAAAAAAAAGGAAGATATTGAATCCATTTAAGTGGCTACAATATGGTATCTCTAAACAATGTGATATTGTGCAGCTATTAATAATGAGGAAAAGCGTGAGGTTATGTAAAACATGCTCTTGTGAAAAATCAGAATATATAAAATAGTGACCCTCTTGTGATTACAACCATGTAGAAATTATCTTAATATATGGTCAGAGAACAGAAGGGAACAAACCACCACAGAAAATGAGGTCTGGAAGGGACTGTCAGTGAACCATTTTTTCATTTAATTTTTTTTAAAATGGTGTTTTGTAAAGTGCCAACCAATTGCTCAGAACAATATATGAGATGTACTGGTCCTTCTGTTTTAATCTGCCCCAAGGAAAAGTCAAATCTCCCATGGAACTGTCTTCTCCCTAAGGGATTTGTGCAAGAATACCAAAGGCTAGTAAACCAGTAAGCCAAACTTGTAGTCATCAAGTTAATTCTGATTCATAGTAACCCTGTAGGACACATTAGAACTGACTACATAGAGTTTCCAAAGCTGTAAATCTTTACAGAAGCATACAGCCTCATTTTCTTCCACAGAGTGGAGGGTAGATTTGAACCATAGACCATGGTTAATTCCTACAGAGAGTCCAGAATTTCTGAAGGCCCTACTTTGTGCTGGGATTTTCATGCAATGGTATTGACTACTTTTTCAGTGCAGTTATTCCTTATGTGATTTCTCTCTACGCCTTACTTCTTTGATTCTTGCTTTTCATTGCCAAAATCAGTATTAGCCTGTGTATAGCAACCTGGGGAAGGCTAATGTAGGGTTTTTATCTTCCTTAGACTGATCAGCTGTTAGGAAAAACAGGTCATGGTAAGTAAGAGAAAGCTTCTGGAACAAGGTCATCCAGAGGCACACACCTTAGGATTTCCAGGGACTCAGGCCCCCTGCAAACATGTGGAAGAGAGCTGGCAATCATCTGAAAGGTCACCTTAAAAACCCTATGGAGATCAGGTCTATTCTGCAACGCATGGGGTTGCCATGAGTTGCAATTGACAGCAACTGGTTTGGTTTTTGGTTTGGTCTGCCTATATAAACAATTTGATTAAAAAGTACATTGCTCTTTGACAAAGGGCCAAAATCCATTAAATGGGGGAAGAGAATGTTTGTTTAATAAATGGTGCTGGCAAAATTGGATATCCATTTGCAGAAAAATGAAACAAGATCTGTACCTCACACCATACACACAAACAAATTCCAGATGGATCAAAGACTTAAATGTGAAACCTAAAACTATACCGTTCCTCAAGGAAAAACCAGGGACAAATTTGTTGTTGTTGTTATTGTTATTGGGTGCCATCAAGTCATTTCTGACCCTATGCACAGCAGAATGAAACACCAACTGATCCTGTGCCAGCTCCGTGATCCCTGCTATACTTGAGCCCATTATGGTAGCCAATGTGTCAATCCATCTCGTTGAGGGCCTTCCCCTCTTTCATCGACCCTCCACCTTACCAAGCATGACATCCTTCTCCAGGGGATGGTCCCTTCTGACAACATGACCAAAGTAGGTGAGACTAAGTTTGGTCATTCTTGCTTCCAAGGAGCATTCCAGCTGTATTTCCTCCAGGACAGATTTGTTAGTTCTTTTAGCAGTCCATGGTACTTTCAGCATTCTTCTTCAGTACCACAACTCAAAAGCATCAATTCTTCTTTGGTCTTCCCTAATCTTTGTCCAGCTCTCACATGCATATGAGGCATGAAAATATCATGGCTGTGTCAGGCGCACCTTAGTCCTCAAGAAGACATCTTTGCTCTTCAGCACTTGAAAGAGGTCCTTGGCTTGCCCAGTGCTATATGCCATCTGATGCCCTGACTGCTGCCTCCATTGGCATCAATTGTAGAAATAAGCAATGTGAAGTCTTTGACAACGTCAATCTTTTCTCTATTCATCGTGACGCTGCTTAAAGCTCCAGCTGTGAGAATTTTTGTTTTCTTTATATTGAGATGTAATCCATACTGCAGACTGTAGTCTTCAATCTTCATCAGTAAGTGCTTCAAATCATCCTCACTCTCAGCAAGCAAAGTTGTGTCATCAGCGTATTGCAGGGTTTTAATGAGCCTTCCTCCAATCCTGATGCCACGTTCCTCTTCATATAGTCCAGCTTCTCGGATTATTTGCTCAGCATATAGATTGAGTAAGTATGGTGACAGGATACAACCTTGACGCACTCCCTTCTTGAATTTAAACCATGAAGTGTCCCCTTGTTCTGGGCAAATTTAGGGCCTTAATATATATAAAGGTTGTATCCTATCGCCATACTTATTCAATCTATATGCTGAGCAAATAATCTGAGGATCTTGGGAGCTCTGGTAGCTTAGTGCCTAAGGCACTTGACTGCTAACCAGAAGGCTGGCAGTTCAAACCCACCAGCCACTCCTCGGAAAGAAGATGAGGCGATCTACTTCCATAGTGATATTGCCTTGGAAATCCAAGGAGGGGTCGCTATGAGTCAGGTCTGACTCGATGGCATATAACAGCAACAACAACAATATATAGCATAAATAGACTATCAAGCATAACCCAAAATGTACAAACAACAGAAAATAAACTAGATGAACAGCACCTCCTAAAACTTAAATTTTTATGTGCTTTCAAAGACTTCTCCAAAAGAGTCAAAAGAGAACCTACAGATTGGGAAAAGCATTTGGCAATGACATATCTGACAAGGGACTTATCTCTAGAATTTATAGAAAACTTCAACAGTTCAATAACAAAAAGATAAATAATCCAATTAAAAAATAGGCAGAAGACATGAATAGACACTTCACCAAAGAAGATATTCAGGAGGCTAACAAACATATGAAGAAATGCTCACGATCATTAGCCACTAGAGAGATGCAAATCAAAACAACAATGAGATGTCACCTTGCCCCAGAACTAGTAGCAAAGTTCAACAAGACAGAAAATAACAAATGCTGGTGAGGATGTGGAGAGATTAGGACGCTCATACACTGCTGATGGGACTGTAAAATGGTACAACCACTGTGGAAAGCAGTATGGCAATTCCTTAAAAAGTTAGAGTTAGAAATTCCATTTATATCCTAAAGAAGTGAGAGCCAGGGAAAGAACAAATATATGCACACTCATGTTCATCGCAGCACTATACAATAGCCAAAAGATGGAAACAAATTAGGTGTCCTTCATCTGAGGAATGGATAACCAAACTATGGTACATACACACAATGGAATACTATGCAACCCTAAAGAATGATGTAGAATCTGCAAAACACAGCATAACATGGATGAACTTGGAGGACATTATGCTGAGTGAAATAACTCAATCACAGAAAGACAAATATTGTACTGGTCCATTATTGTAAAAAGTCAAGGAAAAGTTTCTATATGGAAGGAACTTTCCTTTGTTGGTTATCAGGGATGGGAGGGGTGGGGAGGGAATACTGTTAGATAGGTAGAGACAAGTATTGATTTGGGTGAAGAGAAGGGCAATGTACCAAATGTGAGTGATCAACACAGTGGCACTAAGGAAGAGGAAGACATAGAAAGGTACATGGGATATATAGACAACAAAGATGAACCCCTTTGCATATACAGTACTGCGTTGTCAGTGAAGGTAAACACGGATATATGGGTGGATAGATGGGTGGACAGGCTGAACTATTAGGTATGTCTATGCAGGGGGGAGTGTGCCCAAGACCATGTATAGGGTTGGCAGACAATGTTTCTGCAAGTGTATTGGTATGTTCTGTAAGAATTCCCAGGTATACAGTAGAGCTGAAAAGGGTTGTAGTCACAAGGTTGTAGTCACTTCTTGGCCATAGCCAGCTATGCAGAGGGAGTGAGTAGTTGAGCCTGTGAGGTTGGGACCATAGTTGCAGGTGACATCAAACTCAATTGGCATAATATACTACACAAAATATTGTTCTACATCCTACTTATGTGAGTAGTGACTGGGATCTTAAAAGCTTGCAAGTAGCCATCTAGATGAGAGCCAAGAAGAATGAAGAAAACCAAAGATTCATGGAAACAATTAGTCCAAGCGACTGGTACACTATGTGATCCTCAGCCTATATGGCAATGACTATGAGACCACAAGAACTAGATAGTGCCCGACTACCACTGTCAACTACTCAGACGGGGCTCTATGTAGGAGATCCTGTACTGAGTGGGAGAACAATGTGGAACAAAACTCAAAATCATTTGGCAAAAAAAAAGGGACTAGGTTTGCTGGTCAGACCCTGATGGAACCATTAAGACTATGGCCCCTAGCTGCCCTTCAGGTCTGGAATTAAACCCATTCCTGTGGCTTCCAGCCAAACGAGACAGGCATATGAGATCAACATTTTCACTAGGTAGATACACTCCTTGGAGAGAACAATCATGGGAGAATAGAAGGGCTGTGTATACATAGGGAGACAGCTCAGGGGGCAGGAGTGCATGGAGGGAAGGACACAGGGAAGAGGTAACTATAGGGAGGAAGTGGGAGGGAAGCTGTTGGATTGTGGTAAATTGTAATCAATGTCATGAGACAAAGCATATGTGAACTGCTGTATGGAAAGTGAATTTGCTATATAAACTTTCACTCAAATCACAATTAAAAAAAAAGTACATTGCAAAACTCATGGGCCTATGTGAGGTATAAAAATTTATCAGTGAAGATAATTGGCTTATCAGTCAGTCAGTACAAATGAAGAGTCTTTATAGTGTTCAGGTAGCATCTTTTTCAGTTCTTTTTACCAAACACACTCATTGTTCCTGGCTAACTTTGTATCTCCCACCACGAGAAAAAAGGTGGTAACACTTATTACTCACAAAGCCATGAATTTTTTAAACTGTTTTACTGCAGTTCCCTAACACCAGTTACTTAATGGCTGCACCTAATAGGTACTAATTTCATGTGACTCTCTCAAAAACTGTTACTATACTTGTTGATGATGACCAGAAATGTAAGTCTCACTCAGAGTGTTAAGAAAATATAAGAATGATAATTCATTTTCTGGTTATTAAAGTTATATTTGAGATTTTATAGCATAAACATAGATTAACACATTTCAACTGTGTCTTCTCTTGGACTCTTTAGGCATTACTAGAATATTATCTCTTTCCATGTTGATCTAACCTCTGCCTTCCACAGACTGCCACCTGTGAGCAGCATAAATTAGAAACTGGGGGTCAGAACCAAAGCAGTCCCAACCATAAAAGGAGTGTCCATCCAGTCTGAGAGAGAGCTATTGCAAGGGCCCAATTGTGTTGTGGCATAAGGTTCTAAGAGCCCTTGGAGGAGAAGGCCCAGACTCTCCCTGGAAGATTGCCTCACTTGTGGTGCAGAGCAGGGGGTGAGATGTCCACCAGAGGGGCAGCAGTAGGGGCACACAGGGTAAAGTTCACCTGTATCCATCCTACCACCCTCAGGGGCTGTAGATAGGAGGCAGCTCTGCAGTCAGAACACAGGTGGGAAAGTCAAGGTAGAAGCCCACATACGTGCGTAAGCCCAAGATTAAGCAATAGATTGTCAGTTGCCTGGAGTCTGAACACACGCTATGTCTGACGTGAGAAGCAGTCAAAAGTATTATATTACCACCATTCTGGCAGTCCAGTCATGCAGCATCTACCAAAAAGTACACTGTGAAGGTGAGCTGAAAGGTCCATGCATCATGATCACTTCTCAGATATGAGTCCCCATAAGCATAAGAGTGCCTTGTGACATCTTATTGATCTCACTTGTTGGTAGAACTGGGGATGATGGTGGGAATAGCTCCCAGACAAGGAGGTACAAGACCAGAGTCCAGAGAACCCTGCCCAGATCCACCTCTGCCACCCCTGCCACCTCCGGGCACTGGAAGGAGATTTAGAAGATTTCTATAAAGGAGCTTTCAAATCCAGGACACACATGGGACATGGCCCAGGGCCAGAGTACACCACTGGTCTCTCAGGGCACTGGACCGGGACTTAGAAAGTTTTGAGGAAAGCACTTCAGAGCTGGGCCTTGTTGCCTGGGCCTAAAGGTGGTACTGAAGTTATCAGCACTCGGCATATTTTGGGGTATTTTTTTTTCTTTCTCAGTACATATTTTATGTTAGTCTCTTTAGATGAGGTAATTTCAAGGGTGGAAGAAAGTTCCACTCTCGTTCACACAACAGACCAAGAAAATACTGAACCTGTTAAACAACCAAGCCATCTTAAATCCTTTCTAGATTAAGATGGGTGTTATTAAATTAATCTGTTTCCTTGCCATAATTAACTCTATTTCTATGGATTCAACAGGGAGCTCTGGTAGCATAGTGCCTAAGGCATTTGACTGCTAACCAGAAGGATGGTGGTTCAAACCCACCAGGCACTCCTCGGAAGGAAGATTGGGCAACTGCCTCGGAAACCCAAGGAGGGGTCACTATGAGTTGGATCTGACTCAATAGCAGTGAATTTGCTTTGGTTTTTTATGGACTCAACTGGGGTACTGGTAAATACAGAGGGTGAGATTGGCTCAGGTAAATCAGGGTGCGTTGGAGGCATCTATTCTTTGTAACACTGATGAATGTAGTGTGGAGAATTTCTATTGTTCCTTCCATTCTCTGGAATACTGGAGTACTGTTTGGGGAGTGTTCTTCTGACACTCTCATTAAGTAATTACCTCTCAAGGATTCTGGCTAGGGCAACAAGATCACATGAAAAGTCATGATGTATTACAGTAATTCAGCAGTCAAAATTTGACTTTTTTTCTTTTTGAAGATAGATATCAATCTTCTATTCACACATTGATTGACTACATGGTCCAACCTGCCTGGATTATTGCAACAGATTTCTAAATGTTCTCTTGGCAACCTCTCATCCTTCTTCCCTCATGTGTCAGATAATTCTAAAATGCAAATCTAATCATGTTACTCCCACTTGTCTTTTTAAGGTCTTGCATTGCCCTTCATATCCTTTCATTGGCATTCCCCACACTTTCTCTTGCCCACAGGTCTTCACACATGTTTGCTCTACAGGAAACATTCTAGCACTCTCTTATCTCTGTTGACCTGTCTAATTTATACTTGCTTTTGTACCTCAATTTAAATTTTACTTCCTCTTAGAAGCTACCCAGATACTCCTAGATTAGTCTGCTCTACTACCAAACAATCACATTTTATTGTTTTTGCTTTTTTATTAGCCACTCTTTCTCACCAAATGCAAATCTGATGAGAGTAGGTACTGTGTCTATCCTGCTCACCATCATAACTTTGTCTAGAGCATAGTGGGTACTTAACAGATATTTCTTGATAAATAAATTATAAACTTTTTACAACTTCATGAAGTAAGCAATATATCAGCATCATTTTATAGATAAGTAAAACAGTTGGACTTTACATGTTGAACAACAGTTTAGCAGATGTCTAAGCTTTAACTTTCTCCTTCGGAATCTCAAGAAGAAAAAGAAATTGTGTGTTGAAGCTTTAGTGTTTTTCATAACTATCATCTTGGTAGTCACTTACATAAAATTTGGCATGAATATGGATAAATGCATATGAAATATTCAGAGTTATCTGTATCTTTAGTATGATGGTCGTTTTACCATCCCAGTTATCATCACCCAATATGTGCTTCAACTCAAGTCAAGAATGTTTCTTTGTGACTTGATGTCTAGGTTCAGAGTCAGAAATTTTTAAGTATACTTGTCTAGGCCAGAAGAAGTCTCCAGACCATGCTTTCTCTGGTATGAAAATAGCAACACAGACCTAATACATTCAACCTACCATGGCACCCCCTCCATCAAAGAAAAACAAACAATCTATTCAGCTTTGTTCTGGGCTCAGCAGCTCACATGGCATGAGCTTCGTGGCAAAACTTAGTTCAATAGCCATCCAATGTGGCTGCTCCTTTAATCAAACAATTCTTCATAATATAAATGTGTGTTTTGTTTTGTTTGTGGTTGAGAACAAACCGTCCAGTTAGAAAAAGATATGGATCACATTGCTCTACTGGTTCCCATCAAAACACCTTGGGGCAACAAATGTCTTTCATTCTCTTTCAGTTTCAATTGGTCTTAAAATCTTTATCCAGGTACCTAAGTGTCTATTCCAGAAAATTATATATGCAAATGTTAATGAAGTCATGAGATTCTTAGGAAAATCCTTCCAGGTCCTCACTAGTTTTGGGGTCCAACACTGTTAAGGGTACCAAGAATATCATACCAAAAAAAATCACTGCCATTGAATCAATTCTAACTCATAGTGATCCCCACTGGTTTTCCAAGGCAGTAAATCATTATGGAAGTAGATTGCCCCATATTCCTTCCATGGAGTGGCTGGTGGGTTTGAACCACTAACCTTCTGGTTAGCGGTCAAAGGCCTTAGGCACTGTACCACCAGAGCTCATTAAGAATATCATATTACACTAAAATTTTAAAGCAGTGTAGGCAATATCTGAACATTGCATTTTATAGAAAATAAGAGGAAAAGGAAGAACATTTGCATGTCTCAGTCTCTTACTATCCTTAAACTTCAATCTGACCATAAAAGAAAACCAAAGGACTCAAAGAGATAGTCACCCTTGACCCTAAAATAGTTAAGTAAACTAAGACAAAGAGGAAAACAAAGGGAGTCCAAAGGAAGAACAGATAAAAGGGCAGAGAAATAATATTGTGCTATACCCATGTTCAGCATCCCTGATAGGAATAATTGGGTGTTAACACTCAGGTGCGGCAGTGATAATCTGTCAGAATTAGAGAGATATGACAGATGGTTGGTGTAATCACCCCATAAGTTGTGGATAGTAAAGGTCAGAAGTGCTCATGCTGCTTCCTTGTTGGACTCTTAGATATTTTGTAAGCATTCTCTCCTTGCCTTTGCTTATGATGTTTCCTGAAAAGTTTGCAAATCAATAAGCAAGGAACAAATTCCAGCTAGCAGACATGCTCTATTTGGTTTTCAGGGTGGGATTTATTTATTTAAATAAAATCCTATTCCTATCTTCTCTTAAGAAATTAGAGGGTCTGAAAATACTGATCTCCATATTCCTGGATGACAACAATCAGTGGGAGCTGAGTAGTAGCCCTCCTTTCCATGGGTCCTGTGTTTGCCACAGTTGTTTTCACTTTCTATTTTCTTACACCAGTCCCCTTTATTCATCTACATCATGAGCCTGTCTCCTTTAGGGATAAGAACTTGTAATCCCCACTCCACAGAGACTGCCCCCCCATCTCTACCTATTAATTTTCTACCCGTCATTTATGGCACATCTTAAATGGCAACCTCTTTTCCCTTTTCCCAACAATCAAATGTACATAAGTTCTTCCTCTTTTGAATACCTGTAACATTTGATATACTCTTGTTTGTAGCATACACAGTATGTAGTAATACTATTTTTCTTATTTGTATTGTGCATATCTTATCCTCCTGACTGTAGTGTAAGATTTACAAGCTTACACATTCATTCATTCATTCATTCAACAGGAATGTATTAAGTACTAGATGCCACACACTAGGATATGATACTGCAACAAATAAAAGAAACAGAGTACAGTCGCTCAAGGAGACATAGAGAGCAGGAACTGTCAATTACTCATCTTTGCTTCCACTGCAGAGCCCAGGAGAGTGCCTAGCACTTAATAAATAGTTGACATTTGTGATATGAATTTAGAATCACACATTTACAAAGTGTCTTCTACTTGGCAACTCTACTAACCCAGATTATGTCATTCTATTAAATAAAAGTATTAGAGCTATATTTCTTCAAAAAGAAGTCTAATAATCAGAATTTTCATTAATGTATAAAACAAAAACCAAACCCACTGCCATTGAGTTGATTCCGACTCATAGTGACCCCCCTTGGGTTTCCAAGGCTGTAAGTCTTTAAGGAAGGTTGGGCAATCTACTTCCATAGTGATACTGCCTCAGAAACCCAAGGAGGGGTCGCTATGAGTCTGGTCTGACTTGACAGCAAACCACAACAACAACAAGTCTTTACAGAAGTAGATTGCCTCATCTTCCTCCTGTGGAGGAGCTGGTGGGTTTGAACCACTGACCTTCTGGTTAGTAGCCAAATGTCTTACTCACTGTGCCACCAGATATTTCTTCTTCCTTTCCAGTTACTCTGAATCACTAAGGTTTAATCCTGGTCAGATGTACTTTGATGATCCTCTAAATTTATTTACCTGGGTAACTGCTGAAAGAGAGACGATTACTTTTGGAGTCTTTATCTTTGATGTTGAAGTCCCAGTGTTTATATATCCTCAGCATGGCTGCATATGTGAACCAACTTGAGTGAGCAAAAAAGATATTCTCAAATCCAGGAAGAACCTATGGCCAGAAAAACAGTGGAAGATGCAGAGACAGAGAGATCACTGAGTACAATTTTAAGTGTTGGAAGCATACAGGGATTTCTGCAACTCAGTCCTTAAAACTTAAGTGATTATTGCTACATTTACAACAGGAAAACATGGCCAAGGAGTACAACATCAACTTTTACTGTACAAAAAACAGATAGACTCCATCCTTTTAAAGTCCATAATGGAAGATTCTGGGAGGTGGAAATGCCAGGTGCATAAAAGAAAATGTAGAAGAAGCACAGGTGACCTCATATACTTCCAATTTCCTCTATGAAGGGTTCTTCCAGTTATTAACTTCTATGATATAGGAACCCAGGAGCAGGCAAACAGCTCTAGGTAGAGGTGATGAGATATTGCCATAACTTGGGTAACATACAGAAAGTGTCTGTGTGTACCAGAAAGAGAGAAAAAGAGGGGCTGCTGTGTGTAGCTTACCTTAATGAGAGCAGAGCAATGTCCCATTTCCACTCTTTTTAGAAACTTCAGGCTGTTGTTTTTACTGAGAGAGAATGAGGGAATCAGATCCAACAGATCTCCAACAGCATTCAGGAACTGAATCTGGAACAGCGTGAGGGGCTGGGAAAAAGGACAATGATTGCACTTAACATTGATTTGTGACAGATGTCATTTTCTATTTTTCCTCTGCTTCTTGTTGTTGTTAGATGCCATCGAGTCAACTCCAACTCATAGCAACCCTATGTACAACAGAATGAAACACTGCCCAATCCTGTGCCAGCCTCACAATCCTTGCTATACCTGAGTCTATCATTGTAGCCACTGTGTCAATCTATCTCATTGAGGGCCTTCCCCTTTTTCATTGACCCTCCACTTTACCAAGCACGATATCCTTCTCCAGGGAATAATCTCTTCTGACAACATGACCAAAGCAGGTGAAACAAAGTCTGGTCATTCTCACTTCCAAGCAGCATTCAGCTGCACTTCTTCCAGGACAGATTTGTTAGCTCTTCTTGCAGTCCATGGTACTTTCAGTACTCTTCACCAACACCACAACTCAACCTTTTGGTCAACTCTTCTTTGGTCTTTCTTGTTCATTGTCCAGCTCTCACATGTATATGAGGTGATTGAAAATACCATGGCTTGGGTTAGGTGCACCTTAGCCTTCAAGGAGACATCTCTGATCTTCAGCACTGTAGTAGCAGATTTGCCCAGTGCAATACGTTGTCTAATGTCTTAACTGCTGCTTCCATTGGTGCTGATTGTGGATCCAAGTAATAAGAAATCTTTAACATCTTCAATCTTTTCTCCATTTATTGTGATGCTGCTTATTGGTCCAGTTGTGAGGATTTTCATTTTCTTTATGTTGAGGTGTAATTCATACTGCAAACTGTAGTCTTCAGTCTTCATCAGTAACTGCTTCAAGCCATCCTCTTTGTGCAAGCAAAGTTGTGTCATCTGTGTATCCCAGGTTGTTAATGAGTCTTTCTCCAATCCTGATGGCAGTCTTCTTTATATAGTCCAGCTTCTTGGATTATTTGTTCAGCATACAGACTGAGTAAATATGGTGAAAGTACACAACCCTGGCACACTCCCTTCCTGATTTTAAACCATGCAGCTTCCCCTTGTTCTGTTCGAACAACAGCCTCCTGGTCTATGTACAGGTTCCTCAAGAGTAGAATCAAGTGTTCTGGAATTCCCATTCTTCTCAATGTTATCCATAATTTGTTATAATCCACACAATCAAATGCTTTTGCATAGTCAATGTAACATAAGTAAACATCTTTCTGGTATTCTTTGCTTTGAGTCAAGATCCATCTGGCATTAGCAATGATATCCCTTGTTCCACATCCTCTTCTGAATCCAGCTTTTATTTCTGGAAGCTCTCTGTCAATATACTGCTGCTGCAACTGCTTTTGAATTATGTTCAGCAAGATTTTATTTGCATGTTATATTGATGGTATTGTTTGATAATTTTCACATTCTGTGGGAAAACCTTTCTTTGCAATGGGTTAAATATGGATCTTTTCCAGTCAGTTGACCAGGTAGCTGTCTTCCAAATTTCTCTCATAGACAAGTAAGTACCTCAAGCGCAGATCTGTTTGTTGAAACACTTCAATGTATATCCCATCAATTCCTGGGGCCTTGTTTTTTGCCAGTTCTTTCAATATACTTTGACTTCTTCTTTCAATACCATTGGTTCTTGATCATATGTCACCTACTGAAATGGATGAACATAGACTAATTCTTTTTGGTACAGTGACTCTGTGTATTCTTTCCATCTTCTTTTGATGCCTCCTGTATCATTCAATATTTTTCCCATAGAATCTTTCAGTATTGCAACTTGAGGCTTGAATTTTTTCTTCAGTTCTTTCAGCTTGAGAAATGCTGAGTGTGTTCTTCCCTTTTGGATTTCTAACTCCAGGTCTTTGCACATTTCATTATAGAATTGGCTTTGTCTTCTTGAGCTGCTCTTTAAATCTTCTGTTCAGCTCTTTTATCTTGTCATTTCATTTTTTT
>NW_006921713.1:6570311-6580794 GCF_000298275.1 Orycteropus afer afer | reverse complement strand
GAATATTTGGCTTATTTCTAATACAGTAAGTGAAAAACAGTATCTCATTGTAATTTATATTTGCATTTCTTTGGTTATATGCAAGGTTGAGCATCTGTTTAAGAACTTTCAAGTTTCTTTTCTGTAAGCTGTTTATATGCTTTATCCATTTTTCTACTACATTGATCTTAATGACTTTTAGGAGCTCTTTAAACATGAGGGAGATTAGCTCTTTGTCTCTTATATAAGATGAAAGAATAAAGATGTAAGTGCACAGGTTAAGGAAAAATAAAACCTATCTACCCACCTCACAGTTTAATAAAACATTAACAGTGCCTTAGAAGTCTCCAATCTCATCTTCCTCCTTCCCTGCCAGCAGTAACCACTGCACTAAATTTTGTGTTACTACCTGCTTCTCTATTTTATCATCTATGTGTGCATTTATATATATATATATATTTAAATGTGCCTGGTTTTTAATTTCTATAAATAGAATTATATTATGTTCATTCTTTTGTAAACTCATTTCTTCTGCTCAGTATTATCTTTTTGACATTTATTAGTGTTGATAGCTATAGAAACCATTCATTCATTTTCATTGCTGTATGGTATTTCATTGCATGAATATGCAGTATCACAATATACTTATGGTAAATATCTGGGATGCTTGCCATTCACAGCAAAACAATGCTGCTGTGAATGTTTATGTACACACAGAATCCTTACACATGAGTGGCTCTAATGTCTGAGCTGAATTGGTAGGTTGTAGAATGTGCATTATCTTCAAATGTTTTAAGTAATGCCTATCCCCTTTCCAAAGTGGTTTTAATAATTTACTCACTCAGCAGTGGTTGAGGTTTCACAACCTCTTCTGGTGTGTAATAGAAAAAACTGTCAGTGAGATTCTAATATACGTTTCCCTGAAATTGAGTGTTTTTTTTGTTTATCTGTTTGTCTTTTGTATGCTTATAGGTCATCTGTGTTTCTTCTTCTGTGAAATTCCTATTGATGTTCTTTTGCCCATTTTGCAATGGCTATTTTCCATTAAAAAAAAAACTTGTTTATGTCCATTATGTATTTTGGATAGGAATTCTTTGTTAAGTTAAATGTATTAAAAATATTTTCTTGGTTTGTAGCTTTTTACTCTCTGTATGCCTAAAGCATTTGACTGCTAACCAGAAGGCTGGCGGTTCAAACCCACCAGCCACTCCTTGGAAGGAAGGTTGGGCAATTTACTTCTGTAGTGATACTGCTTCGGAATCCCAAGGAGGGGTCGCTATGAGTCGGGTCCGACTCGATGGCATATAACAACAACAACATGGTACCCTTTCATGAAAAGAAATTATTCACTTTAACCTAGTTTATCAGTTCTTTATGCTTCATGCTTTTGTTTGAAATATTTAGTCTCGTTTAAGATATTCTTGCCCACCCTAAGTCATATTCTCCTAAGCAATGTTCAATGTTACTAAGTTTTCATTACTTCTGGGACTTTTCAGGGGACAAAGCAAGAAAATACGTATACATATTTAGGAAACTAAAAATAAATCATGATTTCCTACTTATATTTCAAGTAAAGTTTAAAAACCATAGTCCTTATTGATTTTTCTTATTTTGAAAATTCTGATTTTTAACATAATTACTTATTTGCTTTATCCTGCTATATCTATCCATCCATTTCAAAATAACAATAACAATCTTATTACCAAAGTGAGATTATTGAACACAGTTTCCTCTTTTTATGGTTCTTCTTGTCCTTAGGATCTATTCCATTAAGGATGTACAGATAAAAACTTCTTTAATGTCCTTTTATGTAACTGCTGTCTATGCAGTTACGCTATCACTTGATAGCTTTCATCATTAGGGATTGCCTTTTTTTCTTTGAGATTAAATTTTGTTTTATAACTATGTTTAGCATTTATGCTATAAAACAGGGTACAGTCAGAGAAATGTGCCTTGCATCCCTGTCCTCTGCTCTGTTTTCTTTTTCCTTACTTTTATAGGTAATCACTTACTTATTTAATTTTTGTTTCATTCTCTAATTGTTTCTTCTCAAAAAAAAAGCAAACCTCTCCTTGTCTCTGTTTCTGTGTATGTTTCCTTCTTTCCTTCCTTCCTGTTTCCCTCCCTCTCTTCTTTTTCTTCTTCTCCTTCCTCTCGCCTTGCTTCCTTTCCTCTGTCAAAGGTAGCACACAGTACAAACTGTTTGTCACCTTACTTTTACCACTTAATCATGTATCTTGACGAGTACTCCATAACAGTATGTAGAGATTCACCTCATTCCTTTTTATAGCTACTTCATTCATTCATTGTCTTCTATGTATTTGACTGTTTCCCATCTTCTGGTATTATAAATTGTCTGCAACTAGTAGGCTTCCTTCACGTATGTCATATTGTATTTTGCCAGTGTATCTTTGCAACAAAAGTCCTAGACTGCTAGGCCAATGGGTAAATTAATATATTGTTTTGGTAGTTATTGTCATTGTTAGGTGCTGTTGAGTCAGCTCCAACTCAAAGCGGCCTCATGTACAACAGAACAAACCACTGGCTGGTCCTGCATCATCCTCACGATCCATGCTATACTTGAGCCCACCATTTCAGGTACTGGGTCAATCCATCTTGTGGAGCATCTTTCCCTTGTTTTTTTGCTGACCCTCTACTTTACCAAGCATTGTATCTTTCTCCAGGGAACAGTTCCTTCTGACAACATGACCAAAGTAGGTGAGATGAAGTCTGTCCATTCTTGCTTTCAAGGAGCATTCTGGCTAGATTTCTTCCAGGACTGAGTTCTTTGTTCTTCTGGCAGTCCATTTCATCTTCGGTATTCTTTGCCAACACCACAATTCAAAGGCATCTATCCTACTTCAGTCTTCCTTATTCACTGCTCAGCTTTCACATGCATATGACATGATTGAAAATACGATGACTTGAGTTAGGCAAACCTTAGTTTTCAAAGTGACATCTTTACTTCTTAAAATACTTCTTTAAGTATTAACAAGGTCTTTTGAGAAGTCTTTTGCAGCAGATCTGCCCAGTGCAATATGGCGCCTGATTTCTTGACTGCTGCTTCCATGGGGATAGATTGTGGATCCAAGTAAAATGAAATCCCTGACAACTTCAGTCTTTTTTCTTCATTTACAGTGATGTTACTATTGGTCCAGCTATGAGAATTTTTGTTTTCCTTATGTTGAGATGTAACCCATACTGAAAACTGTAGTCTTTGATCTTCACCAGTAAATGCTTGAAATCCTCTTTGCTTTCAGCCAAGATCCATCTGACATCAGCAATGATATCCTTGGTTCCACATCCTGTTCTGAATCCAGCTTGCATTTCTGGAAGTTCCCCATCAATGTACTGCTGCATCTGTTTTTGAATTATCTGCAGCAAAATTTTACATGTGTGTAATATTATTGATATTGATTGATAATTTCCACTCCTCGGAAGGAAGATTGGACAGTCTACTTCCATAGTGATTCCTCCTTGGAAACCCAAGGAGAGGTCACTATCAGTCTGTTTTCTTTGTCCTCTCGTCTTTTCTTTTTCTTGCTATTCAGGTTTGTTTAGAATATTTTTTGGTAGAGTTTTATTAACTTTCACTACTGGGTTCAAGATTTAGAAGGATGTTTTGATGAAGTTATATAGGGGCCCACATTTTTCCTTTTGGTCCATTTTGCCTTGGTCGCTAGTATGGTTCATGGGCTCATGGCAATCATATTGCCTGAGTACATACATGTTCACATTTGTCTGTGACCTTTGTGCTTGAAGGTCAGTCCTGCTGACTACAATATCCTCAGCTTACATTCTTTCCATGGGTATTTTAATTATATTACTTAATTTTCTTCTAGCAGAAAGTAGTATTGTAAAAAATCTGATGCTGATTTAATAGTCTTTCTCCTGTAAGTGATTTGGTATTTTTGCATGGATTGTCCAAATTATACATATTCCAATAATTCTAGTAGAGTGCAGCTCAGAAATGACAGCTCTTGATCAATGTTCCCAGATATACAGAGTGTGCCTTTTTCATAGATAGCATCATATTTTTTTTTCTTTTGGAAGTTTTTTCTTAAATTACAGTTTATTATTTATTTCATTGCATTGCTTTGGATATCTTGTACAAATAATCATCTATATTGATCACTTCTAATTGTTTCAGTTCTGTTTTGTTGTTGTTTTTGTTTTTTCTTAATTTCGCCTTCCACTTCTCTTATTATAATTTCTATTCTTGTGTTTCTTCTAGTTTAGTCTTCAATTCTGGATTTTGTTTCTTTATTCCTAAATATTTTCTAACTCCTACAAGCTCTTTTTGCATAAACTCCCCTTGCCTAACTACACTATTTCATAACATTTCTACTTCTGATTTATGTTATTCTTTCATAGCTTCTATTTTCTTTTTTTAGTTTCTTATCACTTATTTGAAGCAGTTTTCATTGCTTTGTGGTTATATATTTGTCCCATTGTTCAGATCATTCCTTTCTTTTTTTCTCTCAAAATTTCTTATGGAGTTGGACCAAATATTTTTGGCTTATATTTAAATGGAACAGGCCTTCCTGTATGTTTAGATTTCCATAGGGAGCAAGAATGGGTCATAATGACATTCCTACTTTCAAAGTTCATGGGCTCCCTGTTTTTAACCAAAAGTATTTTAAAATGGCTCCTTCTAGCAGTTTCCATCCAGTCCAGGACTCTGTCCTTATGGAAGGGAGTTTTCATTAGGTTTTTCTGTACTTACACTGCACCACTGATCTTTCCCCAATTACTTTTAACCCTTGAAGTAAAGCCTGTGATCCCTTTTCCTAGCTTTTATGGTTGTTAGCAAATCTTATTGAATTTTCCCTTTAAGTGAAGGTCCCTGAGGGGTGAGTGTGTACTTATTGGTCATTTCTCTGTTTCATGTTCTCAGAACCAAAAAATGTCCCATTTTCATTCCCAATGCTTTTCCTTCACAACTGTTTACCTTGCATGGATCTTGCTACTGTAGGCAGTTAGGCTTGACCTACATGTATTTTGAAGTCTGTTACAGGAATACCTTGAATTTTGAGTTAAGGTTTCAAGGTCCCCCCTGCACACACACACACACACACACACAGGTTGCCCTGTTTATTGGTGTGAAGCAATTTAGAGAGGTTCAAAAACTATTCTAGCACTGCATTTTGCCCCTACTTTTAATTAAATCAATTTAACTGCACACTTTTCAGGGTTTTCTACATAGAAAAAAAATATTAATTCTTAAAAATAGCTATCAAGTATATCAAGTAATTCCTTTTCTTCCTTTTGCTTTCCCCCTCTGTTTCACTGCAATGTGTCTAGATGTGAATTTCCTTTTATATGTGCTGACTGGGCCCACTAGAGTTGAGGATTTGTGCTTTCCAAAAATTCTGAAAATTCTCAGCTGTTTTCAGATAAAGACTCATTCTTTCATTTCCTGCAAATCACTCTTAACCTCTATGTCTCCAAGCATGTCTTTCCTATTTTGCGTTTTTTGTCATCTTGGATTGAATTCTAAAAAAATTTCTTTAGTTGTCTATTCAAGCTTATTGACTCTTCAAAATAATTTAATTTGGTGTTATTTTTGTAGGGAGCTCTGGTGATGTCATTGTTAAAGCATTTGGCTGTTAACCAACAGGTGGGCAGTTTGAACCCACCAGCTAGCTGCTCCATGGGAAAAAGATGAGACAGTCTGCTTCCATAAAGATTTATAGCCTTGGAAACCCTATGGGCCAGTTTTACTCTTCCTTACAGGGTTGCTATAAGTCAGAATTGACTCAATAACAGTGGGTTATTTTTGTACATTGAGTAGCTAATGTCAATTATTATATATACATATATTTTTTAAAAAGTCACTGCCATTGAGTTGATTCAACTCATGGCGACCCCTCCTTGGGTTTCCGAGGAGGTATCGCTATGGAAGCAGATTACCCAATCTTCCAAGGAGTGGCTGATGGGTTTGAACTGCCAGCCTTCTGGTTAGCAGTTAGGTGCCACCAGAGCTCTAATATATACATATAAATTCATTTTTAGAAGTTATTGCTGAGTTTTAATTTTCCAGTGTTGGAATTCTTTTTCTGATTTGCTATTGATTTAGGATTTATTTCAATATATTTTTAGTATTTATTGAGGGCTTTTGTGGCCTAATATATTCAGGTTTTGAGATTATTTCATGTGTACTTAAAAAGGGATATATTTACAGGATATATACATCTATATCTGTATATTTATGCCTATGTCTATATTAGATTTACTTTGTTATATAGGTTATCGATGTCATACCTTTGGACAATTGATCTAAGCAAACTGATCTAAAGCCTCTGACTTCTAACATGTTTTTATTTTAACTTATTATCACTTAAGGTTGGTTATTACTTTGTGTTGATGCTATTATTTGGGAGTGAATATTCATACTTTTCTATACTTATTATATACTTTAGCATTATATACTTATTATATACTTTAGCATTATAAAGATCATTTTTTTCTGTTTTGTTTAGTAAGTTATGGCCTGAATTTCAGACAAATTACTCATCTTGATAACAACATTAGAGCCTCTGCTTTGTTTTCATTTTTGCTAGTATATTTTTAAGAAGACCTGTTGGTACAGTGGTTAAGCACTTGGTTGCTAACTGAAAGGTCAGTGGCTCTAACCCACCAGCAGTTCCAAGGGAGAGAAGCAGGTGATCTGGTTTCATAAAGTTGTTGTATGCTGTCAAGTTGATTCTGACTCACAGTGACCTTGTAGGACAGAGTAAAATTGCCTCACTGGTTTTCTAAGCTATAATCCTTATGGTAGCAGATTGCCAGGCCTTTTCTCCTGCTGGGTTGGTTTGAACTACAGTCCTTTTGGTTAGTAGCTGAATGCTTAACTATTGCACCTACTGGGCTCCTTTACACAAAGATTACAGCCTAGTAAACCCCATGAGGCAGTTCTATTCTGTCATACAGGGTCAATATGAGTTGGAATTTATTCAACGGCACACAACAATAGAATACATTATTTATACTTTTATTTCAATCTGAATCACTTTGTTTTATGTGTGTGCCTCATATACAAAGTAAATTTTTCTTTTTCATTATGGTACAATTTTAAAATCTTTCAATATTTTCCTTTTCATATACTGATATAACCAATATGTTTTATGTGCTGGCAAATTAAACAATTAGCTTGACCTTATGGTTATTTATTTACTTGATCCAAAATTGAAGAAATAAAGAAAATCAGATTCCTCTAGTATTAAGTTATATTTTTGTACCATTCCAGAAACTTTTTAATACTCTCAAGAAACAAAATTTCCACAATTTTTGCAAGTATATTAAATGTTACCTCTGAGTCCTTAATGGTTATCTAAAGATTTCAAAAAACTTATGTTTGTGTGTGTGTGTATGTGTGTGTATGTGTGAGAGTCATAAGCACAGAACTTCCACACTCAGACATTTTGGCTTATCAAGCATTTAGTCTAAAATACAAGCTTAGTTAAAAAACTCAATTATTCAAAAGCCTTTTACAGAGCACAGGATTATGAAAGTGATCAAGAAAAAGCAGAAACAAGTTGATTTATTCAACGTGTGTTGAGCTTGAATTTTGTGTCAGTGAATAGGTGCTAGAAATATAATATATATGATTGTACTTGCCTTCAAGGAATTATATCCTCTAGCCTTAGAGATAAATTTTAATATTTTTGTCATAGCACATAAATTCTAAGCAGCTTCTTAGGAAACTTACCTTTATCCCTTCTGAAACAGCCCTTTTCATTGCTCCTACATATAGCCCATCCATTTGTGCCATAACATAGCCAGTATGTCTCCAAAATGGGTCAGCCTTAAAATTTTTGATATTTTCCCGAGTCCACTGATCTTGCTTCCTGAGAAAGAAATTAGATTTGCATTAGAGGTCTCCCCAGTTGCCCATTCAAAGCTAGAATTTAGAGATTTTCTACCCAGACACTTATGCTAGCATAAATTAAATTCCAGATTTTATAATATTCAGTCATTTGAAAGGATTTCAAGCCACATCCTAAGTCATTTTTAATTTCTTCTAGCATGATGACTCTTCTTGTATAGCTTCCTCCTTGCTCTATCTAGCTGGAAGCAAAACACAAGTGTGATATTTCTTACCTGTGATACTGAGACCTAAGAAAGTCAAGGATAAACCATCCATATACATTTCATATAAAATTACAATACCTCATTAAGCCAATAAAGATAAATTGATTAACTTTACTTTTGTATGTATACATTGTAAAAGTAAAGAAGAGCAAAAAATTAAAAATAAAAATTCCTAAGGATGGGGGTTTGTATGTTTGTATTTTTCTTACAAGTGATTTTCAAAGTTATTGTTCAACCCATTCCAGTTGTTATTAATAACTATCTCAATGAATCTGTCCTAGCATAGTTAGCAATTTTTGTTTTCTAACAGTTTTTCATTCTGTCTCTCCTCTTTTAGTCCCTTTAATTCTTTGTACTTTATAGAGGATGAATTAATACAACTTTGTATACTGAAAGCAAATTCTGATTTGCCCAGACTATCTCTAGATTAATCTTAGAAAAACACAGTATCATTGTTTCATGGGATTTAGCTCAATAGTTTTGGATGTATGTTCAGTAGGACCTTAGCATTCCATGAAGACGTTGCTCAGGGTGTGATTTTGATGGCCAAACCAAGAGCCCTCCAAATTAATCTCATAGGTTGTCATTCCACCACCACCAGCACCCACTGCCATCAAGTCTATTTTGACTCATAATGACCCTTTAGGGCAGAGCAGAACTGTCCTATGGGGTTTCCAAGGCTGTAATCTTTACAGAAGCAGATTATGTCATTTTTCTCCCACAGAGCAGCTGGTGGGTTCGAACCACCAACCTTTTGGTTAGCAGCTGAATGTTTTAGCCACTACACCAACAGAGCTCTTTTCTCATTCCACAAATATAAAATATTTTTTTCTGCATATTGAAGGATTGTTAGTCTTCAGAAATACTTTATTTAAATAGAAATATTCTCAGAGAATGTTAAGAATTATGACTAGATATTAGCTAACGCCTCAGCTGGGATTAATCACCAAGCGCACGACAAAGAAACACCTTAATGGAGTAAAGAAGATCTCAGTAAAATGGAGAGGAGCCCCCATGGGGATCCACGGGCTTAACTTTTGCTTGCTTTACAATGATGGTGTCTTCCTCCAGCTGTGTTAACAATTAATAATGTGATATTTAACCTGACCTTTGAAAAACCCAAAATTAAAGGGCATGTGGTCTGTACTCAGTTTTTACACCATTACCAAAAATGTTGTACCATGCTACTAAGAGAGTCCTGCTAAAGAGGATAGCTAGCATCTGTTTAAGCAAGAGGAAAGCATGCTGTTTGAAATCACAGATATCAATGTATTTATTAAGCTTTAATAACAATGAGAAGAGAAAAACTATTATACATACTCTAGAAAATTCCGTACTTTATCTATCATGGAAGGCTTCTTAATCAGTTGTGGGTAGAAGTTTGTGAAGTGGTCATACATGTGTCTGAAATGATAGATAAAAATTGTTACATTTCTATTTTTCTTCTTGGATTTCTCCATCAAAGTAAATTACCTAGTCTGTTGGCTAACTGAAATATTAACTCTTGCAAATCTTCTCTACTTTTTTTTTTCTTCCTCCCAAACATACAATGTAAAATTGGGAAGTATTCCCAACATATAGAAAACACAGAATGTAATGAACACCCAAGTGTCCACCACCTATCTTTAATAAATTACTATATTTTGGGATATTTGCTGCATATATTTTGAAAAGAAATAAAACATAGTTGAAGGCCCATGCACTCCCCTCAAATCTTAAATTCCCCTCCTGCTCTTCCCAGAGGTAACTACAATCTTGAATCAGTAATTTATCACTCCCATGCATGTTTTTTATAGATGTTTAACTATAAATAAAGAAATAAAGTATTATTTCTCATGTTTAAGAACAAAATATAAATAAAGTGTTACTTATCTAATATCCCTTAACTTGTTTATTTCTCTTAACATGCTGTTTCTGAGAAATATTTATTTTAATATCTTCAACTTAGATTGATTCTTTTCAACTGTTGCACAGCATTTCTTGGGATGACTATATAACAATTTCTGTATGCATTCCCCTCCATGATGAGCATTTAATTGTTTTGTAACTTTTCACTCTCATAAGGCAACTTCACCAACACTAGTAGCAAAGTTCAACAAGACAGAAAATAACAAATGCTGGTGAGGTTGTAGAGAGATTGGGACTCTCATACACTGCTGGTGGGGCTGTAAAATTGTACAACCATTGTGGAAAGCAGTATGGAGATTTCTTCAAATGTTGGAAATAGAAATACCATTTGACTCAGCCATTCCATTACTTGGTATATACCCTAAAGAAGTGAGAGCCATGCCAAGAACAGATATATCCACACCCATGTTCATCGCAGCACTATTTACAATAGCCAAAAGATGGAAATAACCTAGGTGTCCATCAGCTGAGGAATGGATAACCAAACTATGGTACATACACA
>NW_006921713.1:6533082-6569031 GCF_000298275.1 Orycteropus afer afer | reverse complement strand
GAGGGGAGCTGTTGCATTGTGGTAAACTGTGGTCAACATCATGAGACAAAGTGTATGTGAACTGCTGCATGGAAAGTGAATTTGCTCTAAATCTTCACCCAAATCATAATAAAAAATAGTAATAATAAGGCAACTTCAAACATTGTTTTAAATATATCCTTTTACAAGTCTGCATGTTTTTCTAGAACATTTATCTAAAATTAGAGTTGCTGAGTAGAATATTCTGTATGTCTATAATGTTACCAGAAATTGCTAAATTGTTCTCCACAGGGCTTACACAAATTTACATCCCCATCAGCTGCATGTTAGACTTCCATTTGCTCCACAGTCTTACTAACACAGTATAGACATTTTACTTCTTAAAATTTGATGAGTATAAAGTGATTTCTCATTGTTTTAATTTCCATTTCCTATGGAATATTGACCATTTCAGATACTTTACTTTAAAAATCACTTTTTTAAAAATTAAATGTGTCTCATATCCTGTACAGTAAACAATTTTTAGCTGATGGTAATAATCCACTTACATTTATTGTGATTTTGATATGTTTGGATTATTTTTACAATCTTTTTGTTTTTGTTTATCATCCTTTGCTTAGTGTCTCACTCCTTTTATGCTTTTCTTATTTAGATAGTTTTTTCTTGCTCCTTTTTATATCTTCTGATTTAGACACTATACAATGTATTTCTATTCTCTTAGGGAACTCCATTAAATTTTTAAAAATATTTTCATAACTATACATTTTTCTTACAAAGTCTAAATAATCTATAATTCTTGCCTCCTTCAAAGATGACACATATTTTAGCAAACTTTAACTATCAAATCTCCTATCATATTATTGTTCAAGATTTAGTTTTATCCTTTTAACTAAAAAAAATTTGTGCTTTAAAAGTTATTTTTTACTTTTATAGCCAAATTAATTTCTCTGTTCCTTGTATTAACTATTAGTCCACTTGCCCTACTGTTATTATTGTTAAAGTATACATTTTATTAGTTTCATAGGGAATTGTAGATGAAAATAGTGGTTTAATTTGTATGTTTGAAAATGTCTGTGTTTTGCCCTTATATTTGGATACTTTAAATGGCTATAAAATTCTAGTTAGCATTTTCACTCAGTACTGTTAAGATATTTATTCTAATATCTTCTGGCTATTTTGTTGAGATTAGAAGTATGCTGTCAGTCTAGTTGAGAATCCTTTGCAGTTAGTGTCTTTTCTTTCTGGTAATCTTCTTCTTATTATTTTTTTAAATCCTCAATTTTCTGCTTTTTTGGTGACTATGTTGTAGTGATTTTAATGGCTATGCTTCCAGGTAAGAACTCATGTCTTCTTCCAATACGGCAGTCCCCAGATTATGGATGAGTTCTGTTCCTTTCTCTTTAAATTGAATTTGCACATGAATCAAAACAGGTACGGTTTGTATCTAATGACAGTTAAATGTTTGTCTTAGTATATGGAGTATAATTTATTTTTCTATGCCAAAAAAATATTAAAGAAACACTTCCCTGATACACCAAAACATTTTAACATAATTGTTGTTGTTGTTATGTGCCATCGAGTCAAACCCGACTCATAGCAACCCCTCCTTGGGTTTCCGAGGCAGTATCACTACGGAAGTAGGATTGCCCAACCTTCCTTCCGAGGAGTGGCTGGGGGGTTTGAACCACCAGCTGTCTCGTTAGCAGGCAAGTGTCTTAACCACTATGCTACCAGAGCTCCCTTTAACATAATAATACAGTAATAATGTTTTGATGTGTGTCGCAAAGTAGCATCTGTTTGTTATAATGAAACATTGTATGTACCTTGAGTTATGAATATAATAAGCTTTACATAATAATTATTATGGTTGTACATATATCGATGTTCATAATCCAGAGACTGGCTATACTGATAAATTCTCAGCTATTGTTCTGACAGTTATTGCTTATCTGCAATTACCTCCATTATTTTTCTCTGGGCACATACATACACTCGACGGCACATACATACACTGCAGTTTCTCAAGCTAACTGCTATGTCGAATGTTATTGTTATGTGCCAACGAGTCAGATCCGACTCATAGTGACCCCTCCTTGGGTCTCCGAGGCAGGATCACTATGGAAGTAGATTGCCCAATCTTCCTTCCGAGGAGTGGCTGGTGGGGCTATGTCAAATAGTAACTCTTTAATCATTTTTACCCCTTTATCTCATTGGGCTGTGTATTATGTAAATCCCTCAATACTAAATTTTGATTCAGAATTTTTCTCTGATTATGTCCAGTCTAAGATCTGTCCATTTATGAGGTTTCAACAAAATATTTAATTTCCATAACTTTCATCTATAGTATTTCTAATGAGTTCTTAAATATCACCAGTCTTCTGTTAAATTTTTTAATTGTGATTTGGGTGAAAGTTCACAAAGCAAACTGGCTTTCCATTCCACAATATAACAGCACTCATCCCACTTCACCCCTTGTTTCCCATTTCCATTCATCCTTCTTTCCTATCCCTCTGGCTTCTGAATTTTATCCCTGGCCATATGCTGCCCTTTTGATCTCCTTTGGTTGATGGTTCTAAGGAAAGCATACCTGCCTAGTGTTATTGTTTACCTTATAGGCCTACTGTTTGGCTGTAAGGTAAGCCACAGTGGTGAGTTCAATTCCACACTTGAAAGATATCTAAAGCCCATAGTCTTGGGGGTTCTACTAGTCCTTATCAGACCAGTGAGCTTGATCTTTTTTATGATCTTGAGTTTTGTTCCATGTTTTGCTCCCACTCTATCCAGGACCTCCTATTGTGATTCCTTTCAGAGCAGTCAGCAGTGATAGGCATCATCTAGTTCTTTTGGTTTCATGGTTGTGGAGACTGGGGTTCACATGGTCCTTTGGACTTGCCTTATGTCCTTGATTTTCTTCATTCTTCCTTGCTCCAGATGAGGAGAAACCAATAGATGACCATAGTGCCTAAGGCACTTGACTGCTAACCAGAAGGCTGGCGGTTCAAACCCACCAGCCACTCCTCGGAAGGAAGATGGGGCAATGTACTTCCATAGTGATACTGCCTCGGAAACCCAAGGAGGGGGCACTATGAGTTGGGTCTGACTCAACGGTACGTAACAACAACAACACTCACCAAGTAGGACTGTCCTTGTGGACTATGTCATGCCAATTGACCTTACTGCTCCTGAAACTATAGTCTTGAGTTCCCAGGCCCAGTGAGTCATTCCCTTAAAGTATGTGGTTATGACTAAGAAGTTTTCATAACTTTGCCCCCTGTATGCTGTACTGTCTTAGTTCTCTAGTGCTGCTTTAACAGAAATACCACAAGAGGATAGCTTCAACAAACAGAAAGTTATTCCCTTACAGTTTAGGGGGCTAGAAGTCTGGGTTCAGAGTGCTGGCTCTAGGGGAAGACTAGGCTAGAAGTCTGAGTTCAGAGGGCTGGCTCCAGGGGTTGGATGGAGACCCCTCGACCTTGGGCTTTAGCTCTGCCTTCCAATCCCACTGGAGCAAACTGAAGGCTTCTCCTGACTCACACGCTGCTGGCTGCTGAGCCTGACAAATCTAAGATCAGCAAGTAAAATGACAAATTGTCAGTTCACAAGCTGCAAAGGTAACAATCGCAAGATCAGTAGGCAACACAGCAGCCCACTGGAATAGGAACTGGAAATGAGCCAAACCAAATTCACTACCATCAAGTCAGATCCAACTCATAGTGACCCCTCCCTGGGTTTCCGAGGTGATATCACAATGGAAGTAGATTGCCCAAACTTCCTTCTGTGGAGTGGGTGGTGGGTTTGAACTGCCAGCCTTCTAGTTAGCAGTCAAATGCCTTAATCACTATGCCACCAGACTGAACCAAATGCAAGATCCTTTCTAAACGTCTGGAAGCAGGCTACACACTGAAGAAAGCTCTCTTTCAACTGATTAACTGCTCACAGCAGATTCCACAAGGGAGGTGATTATAGCACAGCACATCCAGTCTCATCACGGGAAATGACTACATCCAGCTGCCAAGCCACTCAAAATCCTAGCCCAGTCAAGCTGACACACAACCTTAACTACCACATCTACTATATTCATGGATATATTTGCACACATACAGATACATATGTAGAGATATCCTCTGTCAAATCTATATACATTCCTGTGTGTAGTCCCATTTGCGTTTCCACACCTGTTTAGCTTGTGTGTCTATCTAGGTATCCGCTCATAGATTATTGTTATTACTGTTATTTTTTTTGTGTATGTAATAGTATTTACTTTTGTTGCCTTTAACTCTTGTGCTCTTCCTAGTGTCTACCTTTGTCTTAATCATTTTTGTGCTGACTTCCCTCTTATTGTACATTGCCTTTTTCTTCAGCCAAGTTAATATGTGGCTAGTTAGTGATCTACCTTCCCACCTCTGATAACTATGAATAACCATACAATATTTGTCCTTTTGTGACTAATTTCACTCAGCATAATGTCCTCTAGGTTCATCCATGTCATGAGGTGTTTCACAGATTCATCACTATTCTTTAATGTTGCATAGTATTCCATTGTTTGTATGCCCTGTAGTTTATTTATCCATTCATCCACTGATTGGTACTTAGGTTGTTTCCATCTTTCTGCTGTTGTGAATAATGCTGTCATTAACATGGTTGTGCATGTATCTGTTCTTGTCACAGCTCTTATTTCTCTAGGATATATACCTAGTAGTGGGATTGCTGGATCATATTATATTTCCAATTTTTTTAAGGAAGCACCATACTGTTTTCCACAGTGGATATATCATTTTACAGTTTTACCAGAAGTGTATGAAGGTTTAGCCTCTCCACACCCTCATCATGTTGGGTGTTTTCTGTTTTTTCAAACTCTCCTATTAATGCTGGGGTGAATGATATCTCATTGCTGTTTTGCTTTGCTGCCTGAATGTCTTCTTTAGTAGAGTGTCTGTTCATATCCTCTGCCCATTTTTTAATTGGACTGTTTGTCTTTCTGTTGCTAAGGTATTGAAATTTTCTATAAATTTTAAAGATTAGTCCCTCGATCAGTATGTCACCAAAAATTTTATCTGCAGTCTATAGGTTCTTTTTTCACTCTTTTGGCAGAATCTTTTGGTGCACATAAATATTTCATTTTTAGGAGGTCCCAGAAATCTAGTTTGTCTTCTGCTGTTTGTGAATTTTTAGTTATGTTTGATAGCATATTTATGCTATGTGTTAGGGGCCCAAAATTTGCCCATATTTTTTCTTTGATGAACTTTATGGCTTTAGGGTTTACATTTAGGTCTCTGATCCATCTTGACATAGTTTTTGCATATAGTGAGAGATATGGATCCTGTTTCATTTTTCTGCAAAAAATGGATATCCATTTTTGCCAGCACCATTTGTTACAGTGACTATCTCTCTCCTATTTAATGGGTTTCAGCCCTTTGCCAAAGATCAGCTGTCTATAGGTGGATGGATTTAGTTCTGGGTTCTTAGTTCTATTCCACTGATTTAATAGGTCTGTCATTGTACCAACATCTGGCTGCTTTGACTACTGTGCCTGCATAGTAGGTTTTGAGATCAGGGAGTGTGAGACCTTATACTCTACACTTCTTCCTTAGTAGTGCTTTGCTTATCCAGGGTATCTTTCCTTTCCATATGAAGGTAGTCATTAGTGTTTCCATTTCTTTAAAAAATAATGATGGAATCTGGATGTAAATCATTTTGGGTACTATTGACATTTTCACAAGGTTAAGTCTTCCTATCCTTGGACATGGTATGTTCTTCCATTTATGTAGGTCATATTTGGTTTCTTATAGTTTTCTTTGTATAAGTATTTTGTATCTCTGCTTAGGTTTATTCCTAGATATTTCATCTGTTGGGTGGCTATTATAAATGGTATTGTTTTCCCAGTTTCCTTATCAAAATTCTCTTTGCCAGTGTAAAGGAATCCAACTGATTTTTTGCATCGATCTTGTATCCTCCTACTTTGTTGAATTCTTCTATTAGTTCCCATAAAGTTCTTGTTGCGTCTTTTGGATTTTCTATGTATAGGATCATTAAAAAAAAAAAAAAAAAAAAAAAAAAAAAAAAAAAAACTCACTGTCTTTGAGTCAGATCCAACGCATAGCGACTCCTCCTTGGTTTTCCGAGGTGGTATCACTATGGAAGTAGATCGGCAACCTTCTTTCAAGGAGTGGCTGGTGGATTTGAACCACCAGGCTTCTGGTTAGCAGTCAAATGTCTTAGGCACTACACACCAGAGCTCCCATAAAGGAGCATATTATCTGCAAATACAAAAAGTTTTACCTCTTTGTTTCTCTTTCTTGCCTTATTGATCTGGCTAGAACTTCCAATAAAACAAAAACAAAAGACCCCATACACACTGCTGTTGAGTTGGATCCAACTCAGAGCGACCCCTCCTGGGGTTTCCAAGGCAGTATCACTATAGAAGTAGATTGCCCAACCTTCCTTCCGAGGAGTGGCTGGTGGGTTTGACCTGCTAGCCTTCTGGTTAGCAGTCAATGCCTTAGGCACTACGCCACCTGAGATCCTTTAGGACTTCCAATACATTATTGAATAAGAGTTATCACCAGTCTTCTTATTTCTTCTCTTTTGTTTCATATTTTTTTCCTTTATTTATAAATTTTAGCAATCTAAATATATTTAAAGTTTTTGTTAAACCATTGCATAACACTGATTTTGTCTGGATTGTATTCATATGACTATGGATTTTGCTGACTTATTTTAGTTTTCAATTTCTTTGTGGATTTTGGAACTTCAGTGTGCAGGCATTTTTATATATTAATTGCTTTATGTCCCTCTGTCTCTCATCTCTCACTCCTCCATGTCTAAGTGCCTCCATTATGACTCCCAGAGAATCAGGGAATCTTACAAGAATCAGGAGTTACAGTGGCTTTTATTCCCTTTTTAATATTTTAAAGTTTATACAGCAAATTACATTCTACTTTAACAATTTTTATACAAATTTTTCTGTGCCACTGGTTACAATTTTTACAAAGTGTCAGCATTTTCATTGTTTCCATTCTGTTTGTCCTGATTCCATTGTTCTAGCTTCCCCTCCCTCCTTGCCTTTTCATTTTTGCTTCTGGGAAATATTGACCATTTGGTCTCATACAGTTCATTATTTAAGGGAGGCCATTAGTCATGTGTGAAACTATTTATTCTATGAGGCAATCTATTATTTGGCTAAATGGTGACCTGAAGAAATAGCTTTAATTCCACTTTCAAAGATTGTCTTAGGGCAATCAACTCAGGGGTTTCTCTAGTCTCTATGGTCCAGTAGTTCTGGCTTCTTTTTTTTTACAGAATCTGAGCTTTGTTCTACATTTTGCTCCCATTCTAACCAGGGTCTTCTATTGTTTCCCTGGCCAGAACAGTCAGTAGTAGTGCCAGGCACCATCTAGTTATTCCGATCTCAGGTTAGAAGAGGCTGTGGTTCATGTAGGCTATTAGTTCTGTGGCTTAGTTTCTTCTTTGAGAGTTTGATTTCCTTCATTCTCTTTTTCTCCGTATGAGTAGAGACCAATAGCTGTATCTTACATGGTTGTTTGTAAGCTTTTAAGACCCCAGATGCTACTCACCAAACTAGGATGTAGACCATTATCTTTGTGAAATGTTATACCAGTTGACAAAGTGTTTCCCTCAAGACTAGGATCCAAACTTTTACCCAGTAAGCCAATCCCACAAACTGTTTGCATATCTCTAGGAAGCCTGCATAACTGTGCCACTTATGCAGTTTGCTATATATGTGGCTATATATGCAGAACACCACTCATCTGTCAGTTTGTCGTACTGTGGTGGCTTGCATGTTGCTGTGAGGCTAGAGGCTATGCCACTGGCATTTCAAATACCAGCAGGGTCATCCATGGTGGACAGGATTCAGTGAAGCTTCCAGATTAAGACAGACTTGGAAGAAGGAAGGGGCCATGCACTTCTGAAAGAACTGGCCAGTAAAAACCTTATGAATAGCAATGAAACACTGTCTGATATAGTACTGGAAAACTCATGAATACCCCTGAAACTTTGTCCAATATAGTGACAGAACATAAGCCCCTCAGGTCGGAAGGCACTCAAAATATGCTTGGGGAAGAGCTGCCTCCTCAAAGTAGAATAGACTGCAATGGTATGGATGGAGTAAAGCTTTGAGGATCTCCATTTGCTGATGTGGCACAACTCGAAATAGGAAGAAACAGCTGCATCTTCACAATTTTTGCTATTTGATTCATAAACAAAATGAGCTCAGCACAGAAAATTATATGGAACAAATAAACCAGGAACACCACGAAATGGCCTCCAGCCTGTTACACACTGCCTGTTACTTCCCTAATAAACCCCATAATCGTGAGTACTGTCTGTGAGTTCTGTGTGGCCATCACAATGAATTATCACACCCAGCAGAGAAGTACTGAGTGCCTTGGGAGGAATAGTTGGTGTCAGAAAGGCTGGAGGGTGGCAGCACGTCTGGCCTCATAGGAATAAGCCTTGGGCTTCTGATGGTGACTCTGTCTTCCTCTTGTGAAGTTAGAGGTGGTCAGAAGATGTCACCTCTATGTCCTTTTTGCAGTGACTTATTAACAACCTGTGATATGCAGATGACACAACCTTGTTTGCCAAGAGTGAAGATGACTTGAAGTACTCACTGATGAAAATCAAAGACTATAGCCTTCAGTGTGGATTACACCTCAACATAAAGAAAACAAAAATCCTTATTACTGGACCAATATGCAACATGCAACATTATGATAAACGGAGAAAAGACTGAAGTTGTCAAAGATTTAATTTTACTTGAATCCATAATGCCTATGGAAGCATATATATATATATATATATACAGCACACTGGGCAAATCAGCTACAAAAGACCTCTTTAAAGTATCAAAAAGCAAAGATTAACTTTGAGGACTAAGCCATGATTTATATTTTCAATAACCTCATATACATGTGAAAGCCAGACAATAAATAAGGAATGCTGAAGAACTGATACTGTTGAATTATGGTGTTGACAAAGAATAGTGAATATACCACGGACTACCAGAAGAATGAACAAATATGCCTTGGAGAAGTGCAGCCAAAATACTCCTTAAAAGCATGGATGGAGAGACTTTGTCTCAGGTACTTTGGACACGTTATTAGGAGGGACTTTGGAGAAGGACATCATGATTGGTAGAATGCAGTGACAAAGAGGAAGACCCTCAATGAGATGGACTGACACAGTGGCTGTAACAATGGATTCAAGTATAGCAATGATTGTGTTTTCTTATCTAGTCTGCAACTCTCCGTCTCTTGAGTGGTGCATTTAATGCACTTACCATTTGGCATAATTATCAACAAGTATGAATTTGGTGCTGTTATTTTGTTATGTGGTTTTTCATGGTGTTCCTGGTTTCTTTGTTCCGTATAATTTTTTGTGCTGAGCTTATTTTCTTTATGAATCAGATAGCAACAATTGTGAAGATGGTGCAGGACTGGCCACCACTTTGTTCTATTGTACCTAGGCTCATTACGAGTCAGAACTGACTCAATGGTACCTAACAACAACAACAACAAAAATTGGTTTGTGGCTATAGTCACAGCTTCTAGATGGCTAACAGTTGAAGCTCACACACTTTACTTCAGAGAATGCTGGATACTTTCGCAGGGAGGGAGCCATCCTGCCTCTCACTCAGTGGAGAGTGTACAGTGTACATACAGTTGGGGTGCTGATTGTAGCAGTCCTTTGTGATGCCTTAGATCTAGAGTCACAATGTTGCAAATCCTTCCAGCATTTCCTCTGTTCTGTCTCCTTGTTCTTTCCTGTTCTCCCACTTAAGAGGCCAGCTTCTTTATTCCATTCAGCATAGCTCCCTCCTTCAAAACTCTCATTTACATCAGAATTTACAGCGAGCCTTAATCTCCTGAACCCTCTCAGGAGAGGAGAAACAGAAACAACAGCTCCTCCTGCTCTCCCCTCTTCCTTAACCCATGTTGTTGTTGTTGTTACTTGCCTTTGAGTTGGCCCGGCTCATAGCGACCCCTCCTTGGGTTTCCGAGGCAGTATCACTAGGAAGTAGGATTGCCCAACCTTCCTTCTGAGGAGTGGCTGGTGGGTTTGAACCGCCAGCCTTGTAAATTATTAACTGGCAAGAATGCAAGTGGTCTGTCTGATCTAAGCACGCAGGGTAAGCTTTGAGCTAGGCACAGAACGGGTCCTTTAAATGCATGCTTATTTGGAAATTCTCCTACTTACTATATTTGGTTTTTTGGTTATGCAATTAGAATGAGACTCTGAAAAGTATCTTATGGGAAAGAACCTTCTAAGGAGAGTCCTTCTCCTTTTTCTAAAAACCAGTTGCCTTGTATTTTAAAAAACAAAACAAAAAACCAGCTGCCATCAAGTTGGCTCTGACATATGGTGACCCCATGTGTATCTAGCCTCTCTCTGTCCACTCCCCACGTCAGTTCTATTATCATGCATTTTCATGCTCAGCAAACATTTTCAGTTGTTCAGTGAGCAAAGCAGAAGCCCTCTTAAATTCTTAGTACCCATAAAAATGGAAGAACCATCTGTAAGGAGGTGGGGAGAACTACCACAGCCACAGATATTAGACAGAGATGAACAGAGACAGCCTCTTTCAAATTCAAGAAACATCTGAGTATTCTATACTTGAAGTACACAGCATGCTAAACTCTGAATGGGTCCCCACCCAAAGTCTCCCACAACTTGGTTTCCATTTGCTTTGAAAGTTCTGTTGCTTGCTCAATTGGAGCCTCTACTCTTTTCTACTGTAAATGCAACCTGCTTGTTTTAAACTCAGTGCCCTTTCTAAGTACTTCATCCTTCACCCAAATCACAATTAAAAAATAAATACTCTGTATTGCTACCTTCTGCCCAGAATGACTCCATCCCTCCTCCCAGCCAAACCAGATGGTTCTCATCTATCAAGCAACAGACCCAAAACCCACATCTGCCACAAAGCTGTCTTTAACCACTCTGGCCCACTCGGGTGCCTTCCTCTTTTGACTCCTTATTCTTAAAACACTCCTTCGAGGTTGTTTGCTGCAGCACAGAAATTGCTGGGACTTTTTCCTTAAGAATACAGTATCAGACTGAGATTTCTAGGCCTATTTGTCCCTTACTCCTAATCATTTGCCCATGGGGCTGTTTCTACTGTCTGAAGAGAATACAGTCTCCATTGTCAGGTCATGGGTCAGAATTTTCAGGAAGCTTTTTTTTTTTAATCTTAAAAGACTGACTTGGATGGATGTCCAAGGATTTTTCTTTTTTTTTTTTTTGAAAGGACATGGTAAAAAAGACAATATAAATAAGAAAATAGATACTAAATAGTAGCTTTTAAAAAAATATTTAAGCCAGTCATTTTTCCCTCTAACACAGAAGTATAAATGAAGTTGTGAATAGAACAGCTTCTTCTATGGATTTATTTGGTAAATGGACAGAGGTACTCAAGGATATGTTAATGTTTTATGTTAGGCATAAAGGTATAATGATAGAACCATCCCTAAAGTGCTGCTATGAGATGCTAAAACTTATTTTTCTGAAAGATAAGGATATCAGAACTGCCACCTTTATAAGAAGCCCCCTCAGTCAAACTTCCTGAGCTGTCTCTAACAATAACACCAACAGAAATATTCAAGGAAGACATAATTATCCTCAGAACAATCTCATATGTTAGAACTGCTCACCTCAAATTGCCCAGTTTCCCTTAATAGCCCATTACATATGTCATTCATGAGTTCATCTAACCTATTTATATTCACACAGCTTAGGGTACAATTCTTTCTCCAAACCTGCAATTCAATTTAAATAATACAATCAAAACTCAGTGGATACAGAAGGAGCAGGTCTGGAGGAAAAGATATGTTTAGATTTCACAGATATAATACAGTTTTAACATTTTATTCAGTTTATAAAGTTTTTGTTGTTGTTATGTGCCGTTGAGTCAGACCCTACTCATAGCGACCCCTCCTTGGGTTTCCGAGGCAGTATCACTATGGAAGTAGATTGTCCCATCTTCCTTCCGAGGAGTGGCTGGTGGGTTTGAACCGCCAGCCTTCTGGTTAGCAGTCAAGTGCCTTAGATCTCCAAATAGCATCCTGTTAAGGGCACTCGTATGCTAGGATAATAAAAGCTGGGTGTCAAAATAAAAAACAAATTTGTAATTTAAATGAAAAAAAGAGCAGCCAACCACTGTCATCCACTTGGAAGGGATGTAGGAGATCCTGCATAGAGAGGGAGAGCAATGCGGAACAAAACTCAAAATCATCCAAAAAAGGTGGTGACCAGGTGTGCTGGTCCAATAGAGCCTGGTAGAACCACTGAGACTATGGCCCCTAGCTGCCCTTCAGGTCTGGAATTGAACCCACACCTGTGGTTTCCAGCCAAACAAAGTACAGGCATGTGAGTTAAACATTTACCTCAGGTAGACACACGCCCTGGAGAGAACAATCATGGGAGAAGGAAGGGCTGCTTATGCATAGGGAGATACCTCAGGGTGCAGAAGAGTATGGAGGGATGGACACTGGGAAGAGGTAAGTATGGGGAGGAAGTGGGAGGGGAGCTGTTGCATTGTAAATTTTGGTCAATGACATGAGACAAAGTATATGTGAACTGCTATATGAAAAGTGAATTTACTCTGTAAATCTTCACCCAAATCAAAATAAAATTAAAAAAAAAAAAAAGAGCAGCCAATACCTAATAACTAGTAGCCCAACATCTGATATAATCTCTAATCCTTAGAAATAGATTAAGATCAGCACTATATTTGACTAAGACAATCACAGCCTGCAATAAGTCTTGATACAACTGCACTCAATCTAGGTCACAGACAATAAAAGAAAGACAAGTTATCAAGACAAATTTTATATCAAGGAGAGATGAAGCTTGATTAAATGAGTTGTAACTTTATTTTCCTTAAAGAGCTGTTCCCAGAAAAGGATATATCCTGATTGCATTATTATTGCAAATAACAACTACTTGTGATTTTCATAAGATGAGGGAAGAACATCAGAATCAAGGAACAACAGAGCTAGAAGGACTCTTTATATCAGACTAATTAAAACTTCAATTTAAAATCTCTTTGCCCACTTGGTGGTATTGTTTCAAGACTATGAAAAAAATGTCCTTATATTTATAATTAATTTTTAATTAATCTTCACTGCTTTCTGGTTTTCAACAAGTCACTCTACATCTTATTTGCTTTCAAGTAGACCATAAATGACTAACTACTAGGGTGAAATAGCTTGGCTGTCCTTTAAAATAGTGTCATGAGAAGGAAAGATTTAGAAAGGTCAATGCCATGAGAATTGAAGAGTGCTACAACTGGCAGCTTTATTCTTTCGAGGCAAGTATGGATTAACAGGTATAAATGCATTTCTGATAATGTTTCTATCACATGAGAAGGACCTCAGCTACTTGTCAGTTCTAATGTACGATACCAGGAAGACAAGAGCTACTATTGATGCAAAGAAAGGACAGAGCTTTCACGGCAGTTGTTCCATCTTGACTAGGATACTTACGGGGCAGTGAGGTAACCCTCCAAAAAGCCAGCTGCAAACATGATGATTTCATTGCTCAGAGCCTGAGAACCATACCCTGCTCTGATCTCCAGGATGCCCCAGCCTGTAGTCTGCATAGAGTCATTGTAAAAGCCATAGGCATCCCCATTCTTGTCCAGTATATCTTTGACTTGTACTGTCTTTGCAGAACTCATCCAGTACACAGTTGCATAGCGGACATCTGGAAGAAAAGGAAAGGGAATAACGATAGAAAACTATTTAACTGAGGCCCTGACACATTTTTCCCATATAAAATTTTCCCCAACAATTGCAGTATTTTTTGTCATAAAGATTTCCACTCTATTAGAATTGGGAAATCTGACTCTATAGTTTTTTCTTGCTAAAAATGGAAAAAAAAAAAAAAAAAAAAAAATCAAGGGGGATAAGCTTACAGAACCAGGCCAAAAGTAAGACCATAGTTATAGCTTCACAGAGGTGGGCTGAAGTGCTTCATCCTTAAAAGGTGGGACCAGGGGCAGGGCCAGAACTGGTGCTCTCCCCACCTCTTAGTCAAACATAGGGTTTGTATGACTAGTCAGCAACTTCTTTCATTTCCCTCACAGCAGGACCAAAGCATCACCATTCTCATAGGCTCCTTACCCACATGTGACATAAGAACACTATCTAACAGAAAAAATAGAAGCTATTATCTGTGAAACCCTCATCTTTTGGATTATTTTATGAATTCATTCACATGAATCAGGTAGTTTTCATCTCTCCTTTCTTGTCTACCTCAGTCCCTTTATGTGTACTATGGGTCCCATTCTTCTCACCTCCTTTAGGAGTTTTCTTGTCTATATTATTATTTCTGTACCTTAACGTGGTTTTTTTTTTTTTTTTTCCCTGTCTTTCTGTAGTGGTTCCTTCCATTTCAGCACATTAATATTCTCCATTGTCTCACAGCTAAAAACAAACCAACCACAAAAGACCTCTCTGGATTCTGCAACCAGAACTACTGCCAGAATCTCTTTCCCTTCATGAATTTATAACAAGTTTCATGGAATGGCTATGCTGTGTCATGAATCCTTGGGTGGTCAAATAGTTAACATGCTTGGCTGTCAACCAAAAGGCTGAAGGTTGAAGTCCAGCTAGAGATACCTTGGAGGAAAAGCCTGGTGATCTACTTCTGAAAAATCAGCCATTGAAAACCGTATGGAGCACAGTTCTACTCTGACACACGTGAGGTTGCCATGGGTCGTAGCTGACTCCACGGCAACTGGTATGCTGCATCAGGGACTAAGCTGGAGGCCAGCAGTAGAGCAGTGAGCATGACTGGCACAGTTCCCAGTCTCCCCTTCTAGAGAGAGCAGTGCACACACATACTTTACTTCCTCTTTTCCTCACTCAGCCTGGTGTCCATCCTCACCATGACACTGGCATTGCTCTTGCCTAGGTCACTAAGGAAATCCTTGAATCTTGAGGTCTTCCAAAAGCATTTGACCTTGGTATCTACTCTTTAATTCCTAAAACCTTTTCCTTCATGGGGCATGGGTCATTCTCCTGAATCTCCTCCTTTGTCTGCCTTTTTCCCCCTCTCCCCTATGGGCTTCTTTTATACCCAAATACACACTTGATAGCACCATCTAGACAATTCCATAAGGACTAAAATTTCAAAATATCAAGAAGCTCATATTCCCTCCCAGCTCATCCTCCATCTTTTGCTTTCTATATCCATGATCTCTCAGTCTAAAACCTGAGTCCATTTTGAATTCCTCTCTCTCTCTTCCTCATAACTCATGTTCAATCAACCAAGACTTCCTAAATATCCCACCACTCTCCACTTCCTCATCTCTATATTTCTATGCTAGCTTACATATTATATAGCTTGCCTAAACTATAGAATCGGCCTTTTTAAAGTTGTATCTGGCCTTTAATCCATTCTTTATACTCTGCTACAGCGATCTTCTTACAAGGCAAAACTTTATGCTAACTTGCCTACTAAAAATCGTCAGTGGTTCTCATTTCTTTTAAATAAATAAAATTCCTTAGCTTACCCTCTTGGCCTTCACATCTGGTTGATACCTGAATGGCAAGGTTCATAGCCACATCTCCTGCACTGTATGATCCAGAAACCATTATATACAACTGTTCAGCTCACTGTGGTCAACATCTCTGACTTTGCATATGCTCTTTCCTTTGCCTGAGATTTTCTCTCTTGTTAACCATTCAGCAACCTCAAAACTGCTATTTAAGACTCAGGAAACAGCACCCTTTTGCAGGGCTTTGCTTTCTCTAAAAGCTCAATGTACCTTTCCTTTAGGCTTTATCACATTGCACTATAACTTACATGTTCATTCCTACCCCTGACTATGACCTCTTTAAAGCCAGGGACTGTTTCCTCAACACTTGATACAGTAAAGAAAGTGAGGTATAGGAAAAGAGACAGAGAAGGGGAGAAAGAGTGGTTTGTTTTTTTTCCTAAGAAACCATTTGACAAATGCTCAGGTTAGAGACAAATTTTTATTAAGCAGGTCATCAGAGAGATATGAGGAGGTTGCAGTGACTCTCAGGTTTAGGTTGAGATTCGGAAGGTGCATGTTGTATAATTCATTAAGATAGGAAGCAGATGGGGAACAGATCTGGGAGGGAATATGAATTTAGTTTTGAACATACTAAATTTTTAGTGATTAGGTGGCTGGAAAGCTCGAGTTAAATATTTATACAGGTAGTCCCCAATTTATGATGGGGTTCTAGTCTGACAACTCCATTGTAAATCAGTTTTGAAATAAGTGGAATGAATAATTATTTTTTTTTAAGATTTCATTATGATTGACACTTATTATCAGAATCTTTATAAATCTGATCTTTATCTGTCTTTGGGGTTTAGCATGATAATGATAATATCAATAAGTTACTCACAATATACTACAAGTTACTGCAATACTATATATAGTACATATTACGATAAAATGTACTTAAAAAAAAAAGATGATCTCCTAAGTGTGGTATCATAACTCGAATATGTTGTACGTTAGGGACTAACTGTATGAGGTTATCTGTTGGCCTTAGAAAGTGCTTGGCTGCTAAGCAAAATGTTGGCAGTTCAAACTCACTCACAAGCCTCTCTGTAGGAGAAAGACTGGTACTCTGCTTTTATAAAGACTGCAGCCTTAGAAACCCTGTGGGCCAGTTCTACTCTGTTCTATAGGGTTGCTATGAGTTGGAATCGATTCAATGGCAATGAGTTTAGTTTTTCTGTTTTTATCTGTTGGCAATATTCAAAATTGACTCAACGTTGTATTTGTTTTTTTGATAACTTATTTAATAGACAATATTTGCAAGTTTAATAATACTGGCTGGCCCAGGAGAGCTGGGTGATAGGCTGGCACTTGGTCAGGATTAGAAGTTAATATAGATTATGACCCTTAAGGAATGATCCAGATTACGTAAGTCTCTAATTTCCTCAATTTACTTCTGAGTAAGTCATGACCATAATGGCAGGCTTCTTTAGAAACGGTTAAGTGGAAATAATGATGTTAATAAGCATAGGCGGGTGCAAAATACTTTGTCAGTAGACTCAGGATATCAAATAACAACCTAATTACTAATGAGGCCAATTGCCCACAATTTGACACTTGTGGGCAGGATCCATAGAAACCTCCCTTCTCCTCCTCCCAAATACAATATACGCTGTCCCAGGGTTAGAGACAAAATCCATTCCTAAGTGTATCCTTACGTTGAATTTGTAGGTAAGCTGGAGGTGCATATGGTTTTCATTTAGCCTTATTTTAGTACAAAAAAAGGCTCAAAGCCTTTTCAATGATTTAAAAGCTTTAAGTGCAGCAAGTGAGCATGATTTTGATGATGAATTTTTTTGCTAATAGGGATTAGTTCAAACATTTCAAAATGAGGACAAATTTACTTAAAGGGTAAGTAGGAGTTGTCTGCACATCAGATGTTCATAATCTGGGAATTTACTGTAAATACAGTGTCAGATTACCCAATAAACAAGATAAGCACCAATTTACTTGTGCTTACTTACTAATCTGTAGTAAACAATTTCAAATTTTTTCATCACATCAGAGATTCTACTTCTAGATATGGCAGGCATCTCTCTCTCTTCCAAACCCACTCACCTTCCTACAGAATCAAAGCGTCTTTCCAAATTTACAGTCTCTGACAGGGATGGTGTCCCAAGTAAGTAAGATAAATATGAGCCAGTAAGCACAAGTAAGTCTGTGCTTACCTTGCTTATTGGGCAATCTGCCCCTGTGTAAATATGTTTTCCAGACAGAGCTGTCCCACAAATGCTATAGCCTAGCCCTTCCCCCACCTTTCTCATATCTTCCCCACCACCCTCACCTCCAGTGAGCCTTGTAGGGAAATGAGGAATCATGGCTGACTAAGTAGCCACAAAGAGCTGTGGTAAGGGGAGAGACCATAAACTGAAACTGTAAATGAGAAAAGGAAGGTGAGCAAGACCTATCAGTCTCTTTCCCTTCAGTTCTATCCACATAGCAGAGTTCAGTTTTGACCTCTCTCCAAAATTTTCTCATCTTGAGCAACCCTAGGCTTTCTTTCCCATTCACATTCCATTAGAGCAGTCCTATTTGCTGTAAATCTTGACTTGCTCCAATCTAAGTACCCTGAAGTGCTGTATTTTCACTGTTTCTGGCACTGCCTAATTTCCTGACCACAAATAATAAACTTCTGCAAATCTGTGCTTTTTTTTAAAGAGTAGTGTACCCCCATGAATGAAGAACACCATCCAACCCTCAGGATAAGTCAATAATAAAATTGTACTGCTAACAACCTGACCAATTTTGCAAGTGCTTTGAGAAATAAGCCAAATTCTGAGTTTTTTGCTCTACCCCCAGCTGATGTCCTCCATTACTCAATGTTGACTCTGTGTATGAACTCTTTCAGGTTGACAGCACCCATGCTATTTTCTGAATTTTTAAATCTTTAATAGTTTAAGTCTGTATTTTTACATTTTTATTTTAGGAAGGGAATAATGTGGGAAAAGCAGTAATAGGAAAGGGTAGAAAAATATTACATAATTCTAATCCTAACCTAGTTTTCCACAAGTTCTCCAAAGGCAGAAGCCACATCTGTTTACCACTTTATATTCTGGGAGCATTGTATTTGGCCCAGAATAGGTGCTTAATAGTGCTTCTTTGATGGATCTAGTTTAATTGTGGATGTCTTTCAAACAAAGTGAGCTTTGACAGAAAATTTATTCATAGAAGTTAGTCCAAGATAACTCAACTGGCCAGGTCTCCAAGCTTTGGTAAGGGGCCTGGAGGATGGTTAAGGCTCTAAGTTTAAGTCTATTTAACATAATGGACAAATGCCATGTTTAATATGGTCTCTAGAGATGAGAAAATGAAAAATAAGATGTTAACATTTTTAACAGCAATATTCTCAAAATCAATGCACTTGATAAATACTTATTGAATGAATGACAATGTTACTTTATAAAAGCAGTATTTTTCTTCTCAAATATAGAAGTCCCATCATTTTTATATTTTTCTGTACTAAAAAACTCAAACATCCAAATTAAATTTATTTACATGTGTACTCTAATATTTTATATGAGTTGGTTGCTTTCAATTAAAAAGAAATTCCTAGTCTTGACTTAGAAAGAAAGAATTTAGAAAATAGTTGTAAATAGCCTAAATAACTCTCTCCCATATTTGGAACCTAACTTTTTAGGAGCTCATTTATGACAGCAGAATAAGTATTTTTCAAACCTAAGCAACAGAATTCTTCCCCAATATATTCAGTAAGTTAAAGAAAAAAGAAACACAAGGGATCAGGCAGGTATGTGACAGAAAATATTTATAAAAAATTATAACTACAACTTAAGTCTATCTACTCAGATTGGGCTTAGTTAAAATACCCCCAATTCTGATGCATGAATTTTATTTCTCTTTTATGTTCATTGACTGTAGTTTCTCAGTTTTGCTTTTTCTGTGAACCTTGGTATCTTATTTCTCCACTGTTTTGATTACCTTGTTCCACTCTAACAGGAATATACCACAGGTATCCAGATGTACCAAAAAGCTCAGAGACCTTTCTCAAAGCTTCTTCTTAAATACTGGAAGCAGAGCACATACCTAAGTTAGCTACTCAGCTACTCACATTAAGTTCCACCATGGAGTTGATTATCATCACTCTCATCATGGGGAATAACTACATTCAGCTGCCCAGTCATTCAAAACCAGGCCCAGCCAAGTTGACACACAACCTTAACCACCACATTCAACCCTACCCAATTTCTTTGAAAGGCTCTCCATAAATTGATAACTAATTTTTAGATTTGCTTTTACTCTCCATCACAGCCATTAAGAAAATAAGTGACTCACCGTTATTGTAAAAGTCAAGGAAAGGGTTATATATGGAAGGAAATTTTCTTTTTTGGTTACCAGGGGTGGGAGGGGAGGCGAGGTAACACTGTTAGATAGGTAGAGATAAGTATTGATTTGGATGAAGAGAAGGGCAATGTACCAAATGTGAGTGATCAACATGGTGGCATTGAGGAAGAGGAAGACAGAGAGAGGTACATGGGAAGTGCAGACAACAAAAATGAACACCTTTGCACATACAGTACTACATTGTCAGTGAAGGTATATATATATATATATATATATATATATATATATATATATATATATATATATATATATATATAGATAGATAGATAGATAGATAGATGGGTGGACAGGCTGAACTATTAGGTATGTCTATGCAGTGGGGAGTGTACCAAGACCATGTATATGGTTGGCAGACAATGGTTCTGCAAGTGTATTTGTATGTTCTGTAAGAATTCCCAGGGGTATAGTAGAGCTAAAAAGGGACAAGTCACTTTTTGGTCACAGCCAGCTACCCAGAGGGACTGAATAGTTGAACCTGTGGGCTGGGACCATAGTTAGCAGGGGACATCAAGCTCAATTGGCATAACATACTACACAAAACATTGTTCCACCTCCTAATTTGGCGAGTAGCGACTGGGATCTTAAAAGCTTGCAAATAGTCATCTAGATGAAACGATGGATCTCTCCTCATCTAGAGCAAAGAAAAATGAAGAAAACCAAAGATTCATGGAAACAATTAGTTCTAGTGACTGGTACACCATGTGATCTGCAGCCTATACAACTATGAGACCAGAAGAACTAGATGGTGCCCGGCTACCACTGTCAACCACTCGGAGGGGGATCTATGTAGGAGATCCTGGATAGAGTGGGAGAAAATTGTGGAACAAAACTCAAAATCATTTGGGGGGAAAAAAAAGTGGACCAGTTTTGCTGGTCTGATAGAGCCTGGTGGAACCACTGAGACTATGGCCCCTAGTTGCCCTTCAGGTCTGGAATTAAACCCACACCTGTGGCTTCCAGCCAAATAAAAGACAAAGCATATGAGCTGAACATTTACCTGAGGTAGATACACTCCTTGGAGAGAAGAATCATGGGAGAAAGAAGGGCTGTTTATGCACAGGGAGACAGTTCAGGGGGCAGGAGTGCATGGAGGGATGGACACAGGGAAGAGGTAATTATCTGGAGGAAGTGGGAGAGGAGCTGTTGCATTGTGGTAAATTGTAGTCAATGTCATGAGACAAAGTGTACGTGAGCTGCTGTATGGAAAGTGAATTTGCTCTGTAAACTTATACTCAAATCACAGTATAAATAAATAAATGAATGAATGAATAAATATTAAAAAAAAAAAAAGAGAGAAAAGAAAAGAAGTGACTCAGTAACTCAGTAAGTGACTCTAGGCAACAAAATTACAAGGAGTTGTGAGTTGTTTCAGCCTTGACTTCCCCCAGAAAACAGAATCTTAGAGCTCGCTGATAGGAGGATTATTTTCGGAGTGCTCTCACAACAGGAGCAGGGACTGAATGAATGAAATGGGAGGAGAGAAAGCCAATTCATGGATGCATTTTGAGGGTACCTCTACTCTGACTTGATCCCACTGGGGCCCTCTGGGAATGTATCAGACTGAACCTTGCAAGCCCCAGGGATGGAAGAGGGGAGCATTTATCTACCTGCTCCAACTTGCACAGGTTAATGACTCCATTAAAACCAAAAACCAAACTCACTGCCACTGAGTCAATTCCAACTCATAGCAACCTCCTTTGGGTTTCCAACATGGTAAATCTTTACAGAAGTAGATTGCCCAGTCTTCCTTCTGAGGAGAGGCTGGTGGGTTTGAACTGCCAACCTTCTAGTTAACAGTCAAATGCCTCAGGCACTACACCACAAGAGCTCCTTAAAGCCTGCATTATGAAGTATTAAATCTCTCACTCCTAGGTTTGCACATACTCCATGCTAACCAGCTATGATTTCAGGGAGGCTCCAAGTAGAAAGCAAGAGATCCTGAAAGTGTGGCTGAGGCAAAGTCCCTCAATCTACACCTATGTAAAGCGAGGATAAAAGGTAACTGAGAAGATGTAAGGTAGGATGCATGATCTGTCTGATACATCAGCCGACTAGAAAAGGATGTAGCTTTTTAAAATGCTTCAAAGCAATAAAACAGCAAAGTAGAAAAAAGCAGGAGATGTACTTGGATGTAGAATGACCTCTTATAATCCCCTCTACACATGCCTATTCTTCACCGCCAGTGTAAGTCAGAGCTTTACCAAAAGTTCCATCAACAGAAAGTCAACTTTCCCCATTCTGATCTGTCACACTTAGTTCACTTCTCATCTAGATCTCTCCTTAGTTATTTTTTTAGTCATCATCGACTCGATGGCAATGGGTTTGTTTTTTTGGTTTATTTGGTCCAATAAATTTGATTGTAAGCTCCTTGAGGATCAGCAGCAGTATCTCATATGTCATTGTATCCACACCCTTACATGTGGCATAATGCTTGATTTACCAAACAAACCTAACCCACTGCCATTGCCATTAAGTCAATTGACTCTCAGTGACCCTACAGGACAAGGTAGAACTGCCCCCACAAGGCTGTAGTCTTTATGGAAGCAGATTGCCACATCTTTCTCCCACAGAGAGACTGGTTGGTTTGAACTGCCAAACTCTTGGTGCAGCCAAGCGCTTAACCACTGTCCTACCAGGTGCCCCTTGCTTTATTTTCACGGCCACCGAAATCTCAAACTTTCAGATTGGCTGGGAAGGTGACACTTTGGTGACAGATTCTAAGTTCATAGCATATGAATTCCTGATTTCTAATTATGAATTAGAATCTTGGTTTCTTAAGGTTGGAAATGACCCCAAAAAGAATAATACTGGTTTGAATAACTCAACAATACCTTATGTTGGAATGAGTGCATTTGCAAGGCCACCAGACAAATTTAAGAGCAGGCCTGTCCCTTTCAGTGATTTGCTCATTCTGTTTTGAAATTTTTCAGCCAAGAGTCTTCTACAATGTTCCCTGTGAAGACTGTTGTCTGTGCTGACGTGGAGGTTCAAGTTTTAGACTTAAATTTCCTCGTAAGTTTACCACCTCTGTTAGTTCCATTTTTTACCACATTAAGTAAATTCCTGTTTTGCAGTAGCTACATAATACTAATAAAGTGTCTGGCCATATTTTAAAGGTATTTTTTCAAAAACTGGTTAAGTAAAGTTGTAGGAGCAAATGGAAACTAACTACTGCACTAAAAAAAAAAAAAAAAGAGGACAAAGCTTTAAGGCATGAAAACAAATTTTTGTTCAACTAAAATGTTGAACAAAAGTAATTAATTCCCTTGAGATTCACTCCATGATTGTTGCTATCACCTCTTTTCTTTAGCTATCTCGATCATTCATGCTTTCTTATTTGCTTTTGCACAAGCAAAAGGTAACAAGTGACAATATAAAATTCATGCCAAAAGAAGTATGAAAACAAAAACTTCTGTTCTGCATGTCAGAACAAACAAAAGATGAAGTTCCCATAATTCACAGTTTATATATTATGAAAAATAAATCACCATGAAAATTTTTTTTAAAAAGTTCTACCTCAATTTAAACCCAGGAGAATCCTTTATAACTTTCTTCTAAAGAGATTTTTTGATCTTTGCTATTGAATTCACATTTTTAGAAGGATCAGGAAACAAAGTTTAATACTAAAGATAAATGAGAACTTTTCCCAGGAATTGTTCTGGAAATTATATTTTTAGAAACAAACTGATAGAGTTTGTTCATCACAATAAAGAAGTTAAAAGATAAAAATAAATAAAAGGTGATTTCAAACAGTCAGTTTTAACCCAGGAAAAAGACCTAGGATACTGCCGTTTTTCAAACATCTGTTTAATGTGTTGGTATAAACCCCAAGCCCCTTAAATGTTGGCACGTGATTAAGGAAATACTCTGATATTATAAAGTTATTACTTTGAGGTACATGGACTAGCATCTGCAATCCTGGTTGGTTTAATAAGGCTAATGCCCTTCCAGAGAAAAGCTACTCCACTGACCAATAATAATGATTATTCAACTACTCAGCACTTACCATTCCTCACAATACAGTAAGGTAGATACTATTGTAATCTCTATTTTGCAGATGAGGAAACTGAGGCATAACCCATTGCCATCAAGTTGATTCCAACTCACAGCGATCCCTATAGGACAGAATAGAACTGCCCTATAGGTTTTCCAAGGCTGTATTCTTTATGGAAACAGACTGCCACGCCTTTCTGCTGTGGAACAGCTGGTAGGTTCAAACTACCTATCTTTCAGTTAGCAGCTGAGCACTTAACCACTGTGCCACTAAGGCTCCAAACTGAGGCTTGTCCGTTGTTATGTGCTGTCAAGTTGGAGTGACTCATAGCGACCCCTCCTTGGGCTTCCGAGGCAGTACCACTTTGGAAGTAGATTGCTCAATCTTCCTTCCGAAGAGTGGCTGGTGGGTTTGAACCGCCAGCCTTCTGGTTAGCAGTCAAGTGCCTTAGGCACTATGCTACCAGAGCTCCTGTAAATTGAGGCTTAGAAAGATTAAATAATTAAGTAAAAGTCATGCAGCTAGTCAGTGTTTGAGCCAGGATTCAAACACAAGCAATCTGATTCCAGAGAGTTTTCTGTTTCTAGAATTCTACACTCCCTCTCTAACACTCTACTTCCAAGCATGAGGAACTCCCATGTGAAGAATGAACATATGGGGCAACTGTGAGGCCCCAACACAAATGATTTGGAAATAAGAATGCTCTTACAGTTGAAGGATCAACTAAAATTGACCCCAATCATAGGTCTGCCAAATCACCTTAAGGATATCGAACAACCCCCAGGATAGTAAACTCCTCAACAACTAGAAGAAGGCATTAACCAATTAGAGAGGGAATCAGTTAGTCTCAAGTGGGCAATGGTGAACCATGGAAGTGTGGAAAATGCTGTGTCCCAGGGTCAGCTGCTAGCTGGGTCAAGAAAGCACTACCCAGTGGAGGGATATTGGCTGATAGAAGTGTCCTGTGCCTACTGGGAAACTGATGAATCAGGCCTCTAGACTGGAAATTTATTATATATTTTAACCCATATAGTTTAATTATGGTGAAACCATGCCTAGAGCAAACAACAGAAACATTTAGTCTGCCTGACAGTTACACTTCTCACTGAAAATTAACAATTTGCATTCTAGTGATTGTTGTTGTTATGTGCCGTCGAGTCAGACCCAATTCATAGCGACCCCTCCTTAGGTTTCCGAGGCAGTATCACTATGGAAGTAGATTGCCCCATTGTCCTTCCGAGGAGTGGCTGGTGGGTTTGAACCGCCAGCCTTCTGGTTAGCAGTCAAGTGCCTTAGGCACCATGCTACCAGAGCTCCTAATGATTAGACTTGGGTAAATCAGTTTTCTTGTGTCTAATCAGTGAAAAGACTTGATTTCTGGAGTGAAGTCCTACAAGACCGAGGGCTAGATTCTAAACTCATTTTACCACCATCTTATGAGAGCAGCCAACCCATGTGCTTTTCCTAATGACAAACTGACTTCAATACATACCACTTAAAAATATCTGTAAAAGGACACTCTAAAAATAAATATAAGGCTTTCAGTCTGAAAAAATAAAGGCAAAATAAAGTCTGTAATAGCTTGATAAATATGGTTAGGGTGAATGGTAATTAATTGTTTGCCAAGTTCTGGAATATAGAAACTACAAAGTAAACTTTGAAGATGAAAGAACTTGTTTTTCGATAAATAATGAACATAAAATTCATTCCAAGGGGATGAAAATGCAGTTGTCTTAGTGCTTCATGAAGTCCTTGCAAAGTTCAGAGTACTAAACTGGGCACTGCAGGAGGAACATGAAAAGCAGGAGGTAGCAAAGTCCCTGTTCTCTGCTTCCAAGTTGTTGACAGTCTAGTGTAAGGGTGGGGCAAAAATCCAAAAAGCTGCAACAGAAAAACATATTACTGTGGGTGCAATAAAGGACATAGAGATAAACATCTATTTGAAATAGTCATCATAGGTATCACCAGGTGTCCTTCAACACCATGTTAGGAAGCCATTTTCCTGATTGTGGGGCATAGTGCAATATGATAATTTTGCAGCAAAAACACCCTCAGTCTCTGCCTTGACTCCTGACCCACGTGGCATATAGTCAGCATATGATGTGGGAAACAATTTAAAAACAGGTTCAAGGTGATTAAAAAAAAAAAAAAAAACCTGCTATCAAGTAGGTCCCAACTCATAGAGATCCTATAGGGCAGAGTAGAACACCCCCACAAGGTTTCCAAGCCTGTAATTCTTTAAAGAAGCAGCTCCACATCTGTCTCCCACGGAAGGGCTGGTGAGTTCAAACCTCCCATCTTATTACACCATACGTTTAACCAATGTGCCACCAGGGCAATGAACAGTGTCTGGTCTTCAGAAAAACTATGTCTCTACCTCATCTTCAGATTGCCCCCACACCTACAGAAACATTTAACATAATCTCAGTAGTTCTAAAGAAGAGCAAGAAAGGGAGAGAGATTTCAGCCAGCATTCCAGACACAAAACCATTCCCATTTCTGGGGAACTCTCTATCCTCAACTCTCCCAGGTACATCGGTATCAGCAGTCTCCCTGGACAAAAATGTGATACCAAGGCCACTTCTACAGCCCAGACAAAGAGCTGAAGTACAGCTAAATCAAGAGTCAGGAGTCTGGTGGTGCATTACTGCTGGCCCCAGGGGTCTGCAGCTTAAAAGACTGGGAAGTTTGAGAATGAATAGGGGGCAAGTTGTGAAAGCAAAGGCCTTGAAATGTCCTTGTAACTGCACATACTTTTTGTCAGAAGGTGGTGTAACAGGACTCACTACACACGTTGGAGGAGGGGGAACCCTCCCCTGAGCCCCACATAATTCTTAAACAAGGTCAGCACAGAAATGAGATTATGAAACAAAACAAAATTAATCATCTCTTAGTATTACTTTTGAAGTCTTTCAAGTCCTTCCAGTTTACACCTTGGTCTTATTCACTGGGAATGGAAGAGACAAATCCAAGGCACTTTTCTTTCTTTCTTTTAAGGGAGGTAAAAGGCGCAGATTAGCGTCCATATCTATTGGGATAAAACTTGTTTCACCAAGAGAGGAGTAGGTTCAGTAAATGTTTTCTCACATCCCACCTCTGCCTTTATGAGCTGTGTATCTTTTTGCAAATTACTGACTCTCAATCCCATTTTCGAAATTCGTTGAATGAGGATTATAATCCTATTTAGAATTTTAGTAAGCATTACCTGAAAAACCAGAAAGCTATTTAGTGCGCAGCCTGGAACATATCAAGCTGACAATAAATCAACCGAGAAATGTCCTATAGGGTTTCCAAGACTTTAAATCTTTATGGAAGCCGACTGTCACATCCTTCTCCTGCGGAGGGGCTGGCCCTTCTGTTAGTAGCCGAGCGCTTTAATCACTGCGACACCAGGGCTCCTAAACTAACAATACCAAGTTGTAATTCTTATTATTTTAAGCCAAAGTCATTGTCAATTTAAAAATAAACAAATAGTAGCCCAGAATAAAAAATAAATAGTAGCCCAGAATCATACCTCCCTGCGAAATGAATAAATATTTTAGATGTCCTTTCGTTTCGCTGGAAATTTTAGGACCGGGCGAAGCTCTGGGGGCCAGGAGTCCATGCAGGAGAGAGCCCATTTGTCTGACGCCAAGAATCCTGGCCACCACCTTTAAAGTTCACAGACGCACACCCCATACCCATCTTAGGTGCCATGAATGAGCTAAGGTAAGGCTGGAGCAAGACCGGCCAGTCTCCCCACGGAAGCGCGTTCCTTGGTGTCCACCCGGAAACAAGACAGAGGCTGGAAGTAAACTTGGACCGACTCAGGGCTCAGGCGGGAGGGCGCGGCACGGTCGCGGACGCTGCTGAGAGCCGGGGTCTCGCGCTGGGGGCGTCTCCTGGCGTCCCAGTCCGCGCCGGCCCGGGCGCGCACTGCTCACCTGCTAGGCTCGGTGGCGCCTCGGAGACCAGCAGCAGCAGCAGCAGCAGCAGCGGAGCCGGCGGCGCGGGCAAACCGAGGAGCCCTCCCCTGCTGCGGCAGGACATCCTTCCGCGGCCGCGACCTCCCCTCCGCTGGACTAGGTGGCCGCCTTGGTGGTGGCAGCTGTTGGAAGAGAAGCGTTACGCCGGCGGCGAGCGCCACGTTTCAAAGGCTGGGGCTTCTTTAACTTTCCTGTTTCAGTAGCCCTGCTTGTTTGGGGCTTTTAGGGGCCAGGAAGTCTCACGTGGTCTAGGCTGCAACCTTCGTCCTGTTTGGCCCCAGTCTGGGAAAGGCGGGTCTTTTTGGTCTGACCCTAGCTAACAACTTTCGGACAGGCCTGGGATAGTCCCCAGCTGCACTTCTGAGATCTGCCGAGGCTGCGTGCTACTTTGCACAGTTTTGCAGCCCAAAGTTGGAATCAGTCAGTTCATATCAATACCACCAGCCTCTGCCTCCAGAGTAGCCACTCCTCTGAAGTCAAAGATGAGACACCATGAGCAGTACATGCCCCTGCCTACGAGCAGGTGTCATTCTTTACGGTTCTGGAGAGATGAATGAGTAGAGAGTCTTCACAGTTCCCTTATACCTTAGTAATTATTACCTGTCCATGTAATGTGTCTATCTAAAGCCTGTTGCTGCCGCTCAAAATTTTCGATCCTTTGCTTTTTCCTCCGTTGACTAGAGTCACCACTGAAGTGTGAGTTAAACAGGACGGAAAGTAGAGATAGCCCTGCACTCCTGTGAAATCCTCATTCCCACGAGAGATCAGTTGAAAGTGACATTGTGAAGTAGGCAAAACTAAGTCCTAGATGGCATTGTGAAGTTGACAAAGGGGGACCTAGGTGACATTGTGAAGTAGGCAAAGACTTTTTGTTCATTCAGTGAATATTGAGCCCAGCTTATGTCCCAGTGATATAAATACTATTAAGATCATGTTCTACCACAGGGAAGAAGGAGACAAAGCCATATAAATAGGTATTGAAGTTGCCATTAGTGCTGTCATAGAGCTATATTTCAGGTACCGTGAGAGGACTCAAAAGGGGACAAGCTACTACACATCTGGGAGCCTAGACACCCTACTCTTCGCAAGGCACCCCTTTCTTCCACACTTACATGAAGTTCAAGGGAAGATGGAGAGGCAAGACAAAAGGCATCTCTCCTAAAGAGGAAAGTACATTTCAAATTATTAGAAAAGATACAGAGCTGTTAAAAGTACATCCAATCTCATGTAAATTGTGAAACACAACTCACAGTTTTGTTTGATAATGGTGTCTGTCACTGTGTTGAATGATAATATTTTATTCATGAAAGAACTGAGGACATTGTAAAAATTGCATGTTTTTCATCAAGTTAGAAACAAAAACAGGACAATTATGAACACTAGTTGTATCATCTTGGGAAGAGAACTATGCTGGAACATTGAAAAAAGTTGTGCCACTTCAAATATTTTAGTCATGATATACAACTCTCCATCTTACTAATTCTTAAGGTGACAAGTGTTCTGATAATATAAATAAAAATGCGTGGTGTGAACCATGAGGCATCCATTCATCAAATATTTATTGACTACCATGTTTCAAGCATAGAGACATAAATAACGCCTGCCCCAACAAAGCTTATATTCTAGTAATTGGAAGCCAATTATACATATAAACAAATTAATTAGATCCAAGTTTCCCAACTTCAGCATTAGTGACAATTTGGACCAGATGATGTTTGTTGTGGGGGGCTGCTCTGTGTCTTCTGTGACCTTTACCTACTAAATACCAGAGTCACTGCCCCCTCCACAGTTGTGACTATCAAAAACATCCCCAGACATTGTCAGATGTCCCCTAGGAAGAAAAATTGCCCCCAACTGAGAACCACTGAATTAGGTAATGATAAACCTTGTCTTTAAGTTGAACACGTTTCATATATCTGGGAGGAAAGTGAGCACTGAAATTCATTCATCCTAAAGGGGAGGTAAGGAGAACCAAAGAAGATGTTGACTGTGAAATGTGAAGTGAAGTGGACATCTGTGGTTTTGGCAACTCCTCATCCACTACCCTCCTTCTAGTAACAATTATCCATGAATCTGGATTTCGCTGGTTTAGAAGTTTTTAGCAAGGGAGGAGGTATGTTTCCATGAGGCGATACAATAATACTTCCATTGACTTGTCATTTGAGATTGCTGCCTAGTCCTTTTAGGGCTTCTCTTAAAAAAAAAAAAAAAAAAAAAAAGAAAGAAAGAAAGAAACCACAAGTGGGTGGCTTTTATTCATATCTCTAATGGATTAAAAGTATGAAACTTGGTCTATGCATATGATAAAATTATAAACAAAAAAAAAAAAAAAAAAAGGGCAAGAGCATGATCAGTTATCAGAGACTCGGACCCACACTCTTACCCAGAACCAAATCCACATGGAGACAGGTGGTGAGTGCCCCAGGGCTGCCAAACTAGCGACCAGAGTAACACCCCTACCCTCTTGCCTGGATATATTAAAAGGAAACAAAACAAAGAATCAGGGCAAAGCAAACCAACATATAATCAACAAATTCATTTAATAACACTACAATGTTGTGGAGATAACATACAATTTCAAATTACAAATGAAAGTAGGAGAATACGGCTCAAACATGTGACCAGAATATAGAGACAAAAAATCTTCCAGAAGAAGAAATGCTATTGCAACTTACTGATTAAGGAATTTAAAAGAATTGTATTTAGATACCTTGCATGGATTGAGAGAAAGTTTGAGGAAACCACAGACAAATCAAGGAAAACACAGAAGACAAAATTCTAGAAGAATTTTTTTTAAAAAAATACAAGAACAAATTGACAAAATAAATGGAAAAATAGAAACCATATTTAAAAAGTAAATAGAAATACAGAAAATTAATAATAAAAATTCAGAAACAGATAATAGATTGGAAGAACAAAGTAGTAGAATTGAATCAATGGAGCACAGAATTAGCAAGATTGAAGACAAATCTCTTAATTCTAATCTGTTAAAGGAACAAACAAAATATGAAAAAAAATGAAGAAAGCATAAGAATTATATGAAATACCATCAAGAGGAATAATTTATATATGACTGAAATTCTATAACAGGCTGAGCCAAAAAAAAAAAAAAAAAAAAGCACCAAGAAAATTGTCAAAGATTTTGTTGGAAGAAAACTTCCCTAATATCATGCAAGCCAAGAAGATATATATTCAAGAAGCTCAAGGAACACCAAATAGGACAGACTCCAAAAGAAAATCTCCAAGACATATATCATAATCAAACTTTCCAAAACCAAAGACAAAGAATGAATCCTGAAAACAACTCAGGATAACCAAAAAGTCACCTACAAAGGAGAATAAATAAGACTAAGCTCTGATTTCTCGGCAAAAACCATGCAGGCCAGAAGACAATGACATATATGAAACCCTGAAAGAAAAGAATTGCCAAACAAGAATTATATATCCAGTAAAACTATCCTTCAAATACAATGGTGAAATTAGGACATTCCCAGGTAAACAGAAATTAAGGCAATTTGCAAAAATCAAACCAATCTTACAAGGGAGTCCTTCAGACAGAGAACCAATGACAGCAGACAACAATTGATGATTAAGACACACAATAACATCACCTGGAAATCAACTCAGATATAGAAGTTTCAAAGATAAAATAAACCTATAAGACTGAAAATAGGGAACCAGAGATGTCAATTTGTAAATAATAACTATAAAGCAAAAAGAGGGAATATAAATTATGTAGTTACAGAACTTCCAAAATGTAGAGGAAGTCAGGATGACATAAATATAGAATGGAATGTGTTAAACTTGAGAAGACAAGAATAAATTACAGGGTAACCTCAAAGAAAACTAATAAACCTTCTGACCAAAATAAAAATGAAGAAAATCATAAAGTCTCAGTGAATACTAAAACAATAGCAATGAAGGAAATGATAAGAAAATCCACAAGCAAAATGAACTCAGCACAGAAAAGTATATTGGACAAAGAAACTATGAACATTACACACATGCACCAAAAAAAAAAAAAAAAAAAAAAAAAAACAGCAAAATGGCAGCAGTAAATTCAAACCTATTGATAATTACACTGAATACAAATGGATTAAGTGCACAAGTCAAGCGACAGTAGCAGAACGGATAAGAAAATGTGACCCATCAATATTCTGTCTGTAAGAGACACATCTTAGATATGAAGACAAAAATAACCTAAAAATCAAAAGATGGAAAACCATGTATCAGGGAAATGGCAACCAAAAAAAGAGCAGGAGTGGCAATATAATTTTCTTATAAAACAGACTTTGAGGCAAAAACCAGCAAAGAGACAAGGAAGGGCATTATGTAATGATTAAATGTTCAATCAAAAAAGAGACATAACCATAATAAATATTTACACACCCAATGAAAGAGCCCTAAAATACACAAATCAACCTTCAACAGAATTGAAAAGCAAAATGACAACTCCATGATAGTAAAACAAAACAAAACAAAAAACTCACTGCCATAAAGTAGTTTCTGACTATAGCAACTCCCATTGGGTTTCTGAGGCTGTAAATCTTTATGATTTATGATCCAGAAACCCACTACTAAGTATATATCCTATAGAAATAAGAGCTATGATGCAAGCAGATATATGCACACCCATGTTCATTGCAGCATTATTCACATAGCAAAAAGATGGAAACAACCTATGTGCTTTTCAATGGATGAATGAATTAACAAACTATGGTACATACATACAACACAATGTTAAAGAATAATGATGAATCTGCACAACACCTCATAAGATAAGTGAACCTAGAGTCATTATACTGAGTGAAATTAGTTAATCACAAAAGGACAAATATTGTATGAAACCAAAACAATGCCACAATGCAACACATTGTCCTTGAGTTGGATCTGACTCATAGCAATCCCTCCTTGGGTTTCCAAGGCGGTATCACTATGGAAGTAGATTGCCCAACCTTCCTTCCGAGGAGTAGCTATGTATGAAACCACTACTGTAAAAAGTCAAGAAAAGATTTGTACACAGAATGGATCATTGTTTGAAGATTACAAGGGGTGGGAGGGAAAGTGAGGGTAAATCACTAATTAGAGGGTAGACAGATATTAACTTGGGTGAAGGGAAAGGCAATATACAACAAGGCGGAGTTCAGCACAAAATGATCAAGGCAGTGGCAGAAAGAGGGAATAGCACAAGTATTAAAGACAAAAAAGGTAAATGCTATTCACAATCCTGCAATAAGTGTAATATCCATATTCTGCAAATGGAAACATAGATAGACATTCAAGCTGAATATGCATGGGAAGGTGAACGGGCCTACACCACAAATTTATATAGGCTCTCTCTCTCTCTCTCTCTCTCTCTATATATATATATATGTACACACCAAACCAACCCAAACAGACTGCCGTTGAGTCGAACCCAAACTCATAGTAACCCCTCCTTGGATTTTCAAGGTGGTATCACTACGGAAGTAGATTGCCCAACCTTCCTTCTGAGGAGTTGCTGGTGGGTTTGAACCGCCAACCTTCTGGTTACCAGTTAAATGCCTTAGGCACTATGCCACCAGAGCTCCTATATATATATATATATATAGAGAGAGAGAGAGAGAGAGAGAGAGAGAGAGAGGATATTTCTACATATGTATTTATATATGCTGCAAATACATCCATGAATATAGTAGAGCATACAGGGGGCTGGGAGCTCTGATAGCATAGTCCTAAGGCACTTGACTGATAACCAGAACGCTGATGGTTCAAACCTGCCAGCCACTCCTTGGAAAGAAGGTTGGGCAATCTACTTCAGTAGTGATACTGCCTTGGAAACCCAAGGAGGAGTCACTATGAGTCAAGTCCAACTCGACAGCACATCACAGCAACAATAACAACATATGGGGGCAAAGTTATAAAAACTTCTTAGTCATAACCAAACACCTTGAGAGAAAGAGTCGCTGGGCCTGGGGGCTCAGTATCATAGTTTTGGGGGACACTCAGGTCAATTGGTATAACATAGTACACAAAGACAATGTTCTACATCTTATTTTGGTAAATGTCAACTGGGGTCTTAAAAGCTTATGAGAGATCATCTAAGGTGCAACTATTGGTCTTTCCCCTATATAGAGCAAAGAAAAGTGAAGAAAATCCAAGACACAAGGAATTAGTTAGTCCAAATGGACCATGTGAAGCCTAGCTTCCGTACCTGAGACCAGAAGAACTAGATGGTGCCAGGCTACCGCCGCTGATAGCTCTGACAGGGATTAAAATAGGAGGTTCCGGACAGAGCGGGATAAAAACGTGGCACAAAACTCAAAATCAAAATAAGACTAGGCTTACTGGTCTGACAGAGACTGGTGGAACCCCCCACAACTATGGCCCTTAGGCACCCTTCCTGCCAGGAACTGAACTCACCTCTGTGGCTCAACTTTCAGCCAAATGATAGGCTTATAAAGAGAACAATAATGCCAGGAAGGTATGCACTCATTAGAACAATTAACAAAAGGAGATCAAAAAGGCTTCATTAGCCCAGGGATAAAGCTCAGAAGGCAGGAAGGGATAGGAAAGAAGGATGAAGGGAAATGGTAAACACAGGGAGGAAGCAGGAAGAGTGCTGTTACTTTATGGAGACGTCAGTGAATGTCACAAAACAAAATGTGTATGAACTGTTGAATTGAAAGCCAATTTACTCCGTAAACTTTCACCCAAATCACACACACACACAAAGGGCAAGATTAAGATGATAGTGCTGGTTAGTAGAGTGATTGACCCTGAATATCAGATTGAAATAGAATTGCTACACAGCAGAGGCAATGTCAAATGTCTTGAGCAATGGTTAGTAAAATTGTTGTAACCTCACCTAGGCACATCAGCAAGGATATAGACTGTTCATGCCGATTGGCAAAGAATCCCAACCAGCTAAGGTGCTGACCCAAAGCAAGGGGAGCATGGAAAGAAAGTGGAGAAAAGAAATAATAAACATCATTGATAGCCAGATGACTTGTTGCATAAACAGACAGTAACATATATGTGGTGGTTTTAAAATTTTGCCACTCCTGAATTAAATGTGCAAAAATATGTATTTGTTTATTTTCTAAAAGTATAATTACCTTACCATTCAAACCCTTATTGACTGATGATAGAAAATTGTAAATGCCGATTTGGTTACTCTGTGTCATTTGGACTAAATTTTTAGCATGCTTTCTCTCCTCCTTCTCCTTTCCTCCTTTATGTATCCACTTGGTGTAGGATAAAGGCAGCTACTCTGAGTTGTCCTGAGCTAAGTGGACTTTATTAACTTGTAGCTTGACTCATCTCATCTCCATTGTTGGGCTCAGGAATCCACTGTTAACATCTGCAGCTCTGCCTTGCCCTCAGGTCTAGATTCCCACATACTCTGTGTATTAGTTAGAGTAATGTTACTACAACAATCCCAAAAATTCAGTGGATTAATGCAATAGAAGTTAATTTGTGGCTCATATTCCAGGCCATTGTGGGAGTTCTTAATTGGTAGGTTGTTTTCCTCCTGGTAGAATTTCAGGAACCCTGTCTCCTTTCAGCATGTGACTCCACCATTTCCTAAAGCAAGGGTTCCCAAACATTCTTGGTTTGGAGTGCCTTTAGAGTCTCAGCAATATATTCTCAAGGCCCAAGGCCAAAAGAAATGCCTAACATTTCTTTTTTTAGGTAGTTAGGTTTAACAATTTAGTAGCAGTAATTTGCTCACTATCCTACAGACAGTGCTATGTTTCTCTCAAACAATTTAAAAAATCCCAAAGTGCACCTTGAGTTAATTATGATGTGCTTACTAATATTATTGTTTCCCTTGAATATTTGCTATAATATACCTTAAGTACCCCCATGAATTCACTATGATTGCCAAACTGCATGCAGGAATTATGACCAAAGGCATTGGAGTCTTTTCTCCCAGCCAGAAGGGGAAGAGTATACAGAAAACACTCCTGTTTCTTAATCACTCCTGTTCACAATCTTGTTGTTGTTGTTGTTATGTGCCGTCGAGTCGGCCCCGACTCATAGCCACCCCTCCTTGGGTTTCCGAGGCAGTATCACTGCAAAAAAACAGTATTTTAGACAATCAGATA
>NW_006921713.1:6497911-6532982 GCF_000298275.1 Orycteropus afer afer | reverse complement strand
GTCGAGTCGGCCCCGACTCATAGCCACCCCTCCTTGGGTTTCCGAGGCAGTATCACTACAGAAGTAGGATTGCCCAACCTTCCTTCCGAGGAGTGGCTAGTGGGTTTGAACCGCCAGCCTTCTGGTTAGCAGTCAAGTGCTTTAGCCACTATGCTACCAGAGCTCCTGTTCACAATCTAGTGGTCAGAAATAAATTCATTGCCATACCTATATGTCAAAGAGACTGCGAAATGCAGCCTCTGGCTGTAATGTCACCCCTAAATTTGGAAAAATAACAGACATTTTTGGTGGCAGCCAGCTTTTTCTGACACACTTGACATCTCTCCATCATGACCCACTCTTTGGGGCCCTTTGGTGCATTCTCAGATCCCTCTGAGCACCTTGGGGTGAGTATCCTTAGGGACTTAAAGATACTGTGATCTCGTGTACATCAATTAGTGAGCCTGCCCTTGGGCTAATCTGCCTAAACAACTCCCTCAAGCATCGCTAGTCAGGTGAAATGTGGGGCATAGGGCTTTTTGTCAAGGCTTGCAATTTTATTGGCTATATTCTAGAAAGTTTAAACATAATCTTTCCTGGGGTTGGGAATAATTCTGGATTTATCTTGAATTTTAATTAACAAATATTTCCATACTCTCCTCTACCTATCATGCAACTGGCTCAGCTCCTAGAGGAAAGACGAAACTGGGCCCTTTATATCAAACCACCATGCATTTCTCTTATCAGTTCCTCAAACATTTTACTTATTTGGAAAGGAACTCTCTAAATTATTATACATTTTTATTCCATTTTATTTTTTTTTGAATATGCTTTTTGTCCTTTCCTTTCACTCTTTGTCTTTTACTTTTCCAAGCTAAGTGCTATTTAATATTTTAAAACATTTTTCTCTCTAAGATTCATGGATCTTACATTTTAATATAATGGTTTTGAAGACTATTGTCTTTATCCACTCAAGATATCAAAAAATTACAAAATTTATTCTTTGGTCTTTCAATATTTTTGTTTCCTTTTCCCATGAGCAATAAACTTTAGTCTCATGGAATAAATTTAGTGGTGAAAGATTGACTAGGTTAAACAAAAATTGCCCTTCAACAACAACAAAAATAAATTATAAAATAAAAAAAGGCCAGAACAAAAAATATGTAGGACAATATTTTGAAATACTATCTATTCTTATGTATATTTACTTCCATAATTAATTTTCCTTTTCTCTTCCTTTCCTATATTATTGTGTGTAGGTTGTGTTGGTAGTTAAATTTATCATTTAGTACATAGATATCAAATTGAGTTTAAATTGTTGCAGAACCAGAAAAGGGATGAATATCCTTTAGATATCTGGGCTTGAGCTTAATGTCTGTGGAGCTTATCTTGGTCAAGCTAATCTCTCTTCTACCCACTTGCCTCTCTTTGTATAAAGTGCCATTAGTTATAACTTCCAAATTGTTGGTATCTTGTAAAGTTGAGTACACAAAGGAGTCTGTTAGTATATCTTGGCGTTAGGATCATGGAGTTAGGGGTCAAATGTGAATCCAGGATTGGATTGACTGCAGTTGGACAGGTATGGGTTAATGAGCAAGTTTCTGTACAAGGTGGAGACTGATTAGATGGTTTATTATTTTCCATTTTTTTTAAAAGACAACAAAGTCATGAAATTTTGACCCTGATGGTAGGTATTCTTTTACCTATACTCACCTCTAAAGAGGCTGAAAAATGCATTCCTGAATACTTTTAGTGACAAGAGTATTTTCTGCATTGCTTAAAGCATGTTTTTTTTGCCTGATCCTGCTATTTTTTCCCCACAAATCCCTAAACCTCTTAATCCAGCTCTTTCCAAAATTGAGTGGCTACCTCCTTAACTACCTACCAATGACTTCCTCTATTTTCTTCTTTGACTGTTAATATCTTCTCTTCATTCCACAGTAAGAAGTACAGATGACAATTAAGAAACATAAGCACACCATAACCCTTTTCTACAGGAGTTTAACCTTGACTTCTTTCAAGATATAAGAAAAGATTTAAAAAAGAAAGAAAAGACTTAAGGCTGAATGGTACTAGCATAACAATAAATGAAGAGCTTGATAAATATTTGATGAATCTGCCTACTACTTATAGCATTAAATGAAGACAATAAAAAGACAAATCTTAGGCATTTAATTCTTGCAAAGTAAACTTACTTAATTTTGACCTATTACCCAGGGTGAAAACCCTGAAAATATTAGTAGGAAAAGGTTCCATTTCCGTTTAGTTGCGTGAAGTAGATAAAACATCTTTTAGATAGTACGAACTGAGTTATCAATTGTGAGCACAAATCTCTCATACAACTGTAGTCTGAGAAGGGAATTCTGAGGGAGTGGTGGTATCAACAGAAATCTGAATACTCTTTTCATTGAGAAACACTGCTGGCTTTTTCTTTTACCTTTTTATTGTGACTTGGGTGAAAGTTTACAGAGCTAATTCGTTTTCCATTCAATAATTCATACACATTTTTTTATGACATTAATTGAAATCCTCACAATGTAGCAACCATCTTCCTCCTTCCTCCAGTAGTTCTCTATTCCCTGTTTCTTTCTTTTTGCACCTCTTGTGCATCTCTCTTTGACTTCCTTTTCTTAGAGATATTGTCCTGGTCACCCTCTTTTGGTATATAGTCTTTCCCTTCACTTAAATCATTACATGTCTGTTAGCTAGCTAGAATTGTCTGCTAGCTTTTGCAATTTAAAGATGAATGATCAGAAACAACCACAACCACAATATGAACAAAAATTTCAGAATAAGGAAATGGGGACCTCCTTAAATCTCAAATCTTTAACATCTATACAATTTAGGAACCAAAAGAAAATTTTCAAAAATGCTTTAGCATCCTCTGTAGGTGGGGAGAGAACGTGTTCTCGATTTACTAACAGAAAAAAGTTATTAAATATAAATGGGTTGAGAAGAAAATGCGTGAGATGTAAAAGGAGATGAGTGGAATGAGAAAGATCTGATAGAAAAGTAAAAATTTAATAGAATTAAAATTTTCATTGGATGCTAATAGTCAAGAGCAGAAATCAACACTGTTTAAAGTTGAGTCAGCAATTTGAAAGAAATACTGATGAAGCCCTACAAAAAGCAGGAGGAAAGGATAAAAATGAAAGAGAAGAGAAAGTGAAGATATAATTAGAACAGAATAGAAGCACTAATCAAAATGCTATTGAGAAAACTTTCCTGAGGAGAAAAAACAAATGTAAGTGTTCCTGTTGACATGGTGTGACAGGAGGTGCACAACATCACCTATATAGTAGTCTTGGCAAAAATGCTTCCCCTGAATGAAGAAGTCATGAGGATGAAAAATCTGGCTAGGGCCAGCTTCTGAGCAAGTGAGATGTGCACTCTCACAAGGTCCCACACTTAAAGACCCTGTTTGCTTTAATGGTCTGTTATCACTATCCTGAAATTCTTAATAACTTTTGAACAAAGGGTCATTTCTGTTTTGCACTCAGCCTCACAAAATATGTGTTGTTTTTAGGTGCCATCAAGTTGGTTCCAATTCATAACGACATTTTATACAACAAAATGAAACACTGCCTTGCCTTGCATCATCCTCACAATTGTTGCTATGTTTGAGCCCATTTTTGCAGCCACTGTATCAATCCATCTTGCTGAGGATCTTCCTCTGTCTTGCTGACCCTCTACTTTGTTGTTGTTGTTATGTGCCGTCGACCCTCTATTTTACCAAGCATGATTTCCTTCTGCTTGTCCAAAGTATGTGAGATAAGTCTCACTGTCCTTGCTTCTAGAAGCTCTGGTGGTGTAGTGCCTAAGGCATTTGACTACTAGGCAGAAGGCTGGCAATTCAAACCCACCAGCCACTCCTCAGAAGGAAGAATGGGCAATCTACTTCTATAGAGATACTGCCTCAGAAACCCAAGGAGGGGTGGCTATGAATCGAAATCAACTCAACGGAAGTGAGTTCGGTTTTCCAAGACAGATTTGTTTACTTGTATCTTTGCTTTTTAACACTTTAAAGAAGTCTTTTGCAGCAGATTTGCCCTACAATATGTCATTTGATTTCTTGACTGTTGTTTCCATGGACATTGATTATGGATTCAAGTAAAATGAAATCCTTGAATACTTCAGTCGATGTTGCTTATTTGTCCAGTTGTGAAGATCTTTGTTTTCTTTATGTTGACATGTAATCCATACTGAAGGGCATGGTCTTTTATCTTCATAGTATTTCAAGGCTTCTTCACTTTCAGCAAGCTAGGTTGTGTTATTTGCATATCACAGGTTGGTAATTATGTAGCTGGCCCTAAATCTAACAAATTCAACTGAACTCTATTTTTTAAAAAATGTCAGTTAATCAATAGAAAGAAAGAGAGAGAGGGAGAGAGGGAAGGAGGAGGAAGAAAGAGGAATGAAACAGAGGGAGGAAGGGAAGACATAAAGGAGTTTAAAAGCAACTAAAGAGACATGATAACAAAAAAACAATGAGTGATCTTTAATAGGATCCTGAATGGGGTTGTGGCGGATATCTACAAAACATAGATTGAGGGTGTGGGGGGTGCATGGTATTGGAGACATTTGAGTAAATTGGGACTGTATAAAATGATTATTATTGTACATTTGTTAAATTTGTTAGGTGTGCTTTCACATGTTCAACATTCTACTTTGGTGAGTAGGGATTGGAGTCTTAAAAGCTTGTGAGTGACTATCCATAAGGTGCAACAATCGTTCTCTCTGCATCTGGAGCAAAGAAGAGTGAAGAAAATCAGAGACACAGGAAACAATTAGTCCAAAAGACTGCTGAAGCATGTGAACCCCAGCCTCCACGACCTTGAGACCAGGAGAACTAGATGGTACCTAGCTATCACTGCTAATTGCTCTGAAAGGGATCACAATAAGAGGTCCTGGATAGAATGGGAGAAAAATATGGAACAAAACTCAAAACCATAAAAAAGACCAGGCTTATGGCATGTAACAACAACAACTGGTCTGATGAAGACTAATGGAACACCCGAGACTAGGGTCCTTAGATACCCTTTAACCTAGGAACTAAACTTAACCTCCATGACTCAACTGGCAGCCAAATGATTGACAGGCCTATGAGATGAGCAGTAATATCAGGAGGGCAAGCACTCATTAGAACAATCAAGCATATGAGATCAAGAGGACAGCATTTCCCCAGGGATAGAGCTAGGCAGGAAGGAAAGATGGGAAGAACTAAGGGAAGGGTGGGAGCAGGGAGGAAGTGGGAAGAATGCTGTTACAGTGCAGAGATTGCAGTGAGTGTCACAAAACAGAGTGTGTGTGGATTGCTGAATGGAAAACCAATTTGCTCTGTAAACTTTCACCTGAATCACAATTAAAAAAAAAAAAAAAAAAAACTGTCAAGTATGTGAGGATGCAAAGTTTTGCTTTGTTAGGCCTGACTCCATATGGTTAGAATGAAACTCAATATTTTAGATAAGATGCCATTTCTTTAAAACCTGGCTTCAACTTTGGGTTATAATTAACTTGTTCTCTCTCTAGGTTGCAGTTATCAGTTCCTGCTGCATCTGTGATCTAAAACAGAGTCATCTGTGTCAATAAAGCCTCCTGAGCAGACTTTAGGACAGGCCACCTAGGCTTTGATTTTGAACCATGCAGTATCCCCTTGCTCTGTTTGAACGACAGCCTCCTGGTCTATGTACAGGTTCCTCATGAGAACAGTTAAGTGTTCTGGAATTCCCATTCTTCTCAATGTTATCCATAATTTGTTATGATCCACACAGTCATCCCCATAGTCAATATGGGGTTGCTGTGAGTTGGAGCCGACTGGATAGCACCTAACAACAACAACAACACCTAGCCTTTGACAACCACCAATGGAGCCTCTTAAGGATTACCTGACTGCCAGGGACTCACAGGAAACATTCCTTTCTTAATTACCCCTTGTCCTATCTAACTTCTGGAAAATTATTAACTAATTCTGCACATGTACTATGCCTCTTTTTCCTTTTGCATAAGAATCCCTGATTGTAAATGCTGAGAAGACATTTTTGGAGTCTCTGAGATCCCAACCATCTCTTGGTGCACCTCCTAATTAAACTCTCTTCTCCTTAAACTCTAGTGTGGACTATTGAATGTGCTGCTTCAGGGCTGAACCTTGGCATTTTCAGGTAATAGGTGTGAAAATAGTATTGTGTATATATGAAAGAATGTGTTAACTTTTAGGGGGCACACACACTGTGGTAAAGTGCCATGATGTCTGCAACTTACTTCCAAATGGTTCAGTAAAATAAATGGATATATAGACCTAAGTAAAATAAATGTGGCAAAAAAAGGAAAGAAGAACATCTTTTCAGCTAGTATTCTTTTGTTTTTAATTCAAGGGAGTGACGTAATTTTTAATTGATGTATAGATATTTGTTCATGGACTTTCTAGCTGACTTTTCTTATTTCTAGAATCTCCCATTCTATGCTGACACCAGTGTTTAATCTCTGGCCACCTTTTCCCTCTCTCAGCTGACAAAACATTCTTCTTCTGGTCTTCAGCACATCTGTCCTGGGCCCTGGAGGCTAAACCTTTATCTTGGTGGCTTATCAAAGACTTCTTCCAACAACAGTGGATCTCTATCTAAGGTAATTCCATACCAGCTATTAAGAAAACTCCCACTGCTGTCAAGTAGATTCCCACTCACAGTGACTCAGTAGAACTGTCTCATTGTGTTTCATAGGCTGTAATCTTTACTGAAGAAGCCCTGGTGGCACAGTGGTTAAGCACTTGGCTGATAATGGAAAGGTCAGCAATTCAAACTCACTAGCTTCTCCACTGGAGAAATATGTGGCAGTTTGCTTCTATAAAGATTATAGCCTTGGAAACCTTTGGGGACAGTTCTACTCTGTCCTACAGGGTGACTTGACTTGGTGGCAATGGTTTTGGTTTGGTTTTGGAATCTTTATAGAAGCAGACTGCCACATCTTTCTCCAGCAGAGTGGCTAGTGGGTTTGAACAAACGACCTTTAGGTTAACAGCCAAGTGCTTTAGACACTGTGCCACCAGGGCTCCTTTTAAGAAAACAATCATCTCCAATTTGTTACAAGAGCAAAACATTTAAAAACTCCGTGAACATTTGGGTAGAAAAAGAACATTACCACTGTTGTTGTTGTTGTTGTTGTATGGCCAGCCTTCTGGTTAGCAGTCAAGTGCCTTAGGCACTATGCTACCAGAGCTCCTAGAACATTACCACTAAAGTATTAAAAATCTGTTTGCCTTTTGACTTCTTTGCTATAGTAAATGCCAGAAGACAGTGGAGAAACATCTACAGACTTTTTGAAGGAAAAGTTGTTGATTGTTCCATACCCAGCTAATTTAAGCTCACTTGTTAAGGTAACAAGTGCTCTCATGATGTAGTGCCTGAGCATTTGACTGCTAACTAGAAGTCTGGCGGTTCAAACCCACCAGCTACTCCTCGGAAGGAAGGTTGAGCAATCTACTTCCATAGTGATATTGCTTCGGAAACCCAAGGATGGGTCGCTATGAGTCAGATCCAACTCCATGGCAATGCATTTGGTTTTGGTTTGTTAAGATAACATATTTTCAGGGACTCAGAAATCATAACTTTTGTAATTCATTTTTGAAAGAAGTACTTTGTTATACTTCAACTGACTGAGTGATAAGTCAAAATTAAGACCTCAAGAATGAGGAAGTTATGTAAAAATTTAGAGGGGCATTTTTGACTTAGGTTAGTAAATTTAGGACCTCATATTCAGGAATCCAGTTGATTCTGGATTCTCAAGTGGATTCTGCAACCTATGCAACAGCTTAAGGAGCTCTAGTGGTGTAATGGTTAAGACATTTGTCTGCTAATCAGAAGGTTGTCAGTTCAAACCCACCAGCTGCTCTGCAGAAGGAAGATGAGGCACTCTACCTCCATAAAGATTTACAGCCTTGGAAACCCGATGGTTGTCGCTATGAGTCGGCATTGACTTGATGGCAGTGGGTTTTCGGTTAGGGACAGCTTGGTCGTTCAGCACTTCCATGGTTATCATTAGCAGCTGCCATTGAGTCAGTCTCTGACTAATGGTGATTCCATGTACAATGGAACAAAATGCTGCTGATTCTGCATTAACCCCATGATTGATTGAGGATCAAACCAGTGTACTCATGACTGTAAGACTGTTAGTTTCCTTCTGCCTTCTCTTCTTGCCTAGTGACACAAGACACATTTCTCAAGTTGCATTCTTCACAGATTCCTTCTGATAGATTCCTTGCCATGAGTAATGACCACTTAAAGCATTTGTACATGATTTTCTATTCACCATATGCTACCAAGCAACTTGGTTTGAACATCATGTCAACAAGAATTACATAATAGAAGCAAGGTTGCATTTAAAAAAAAAAAAAAAAAAACCACAATGGCTACTTTAATTGCCAAATAAATTGAGCAATGATTTTCTGCATTGTGACAACTCCTATTGAATAATGAGTCACTTTTTTTAAAGTTGGAAATAAAAACAAATGACTTGGGCGTGATATATTAACAAACATGAAGCTTGTCCTCTTACTGTTCATTTTCTAGGTCCTGAGAGTGATCTTCACTATGTTTAGGCAGAATGAGATCTTGGCTGAACCTAAATTGGGATTCATGTTTGGATGTCTGATGAGTGCATGAGTCCACAAGTCCCCATCAGCTTTAGTTGATTTGTATTGTAGAAGGATAATGGAGAAGTAGATTTAAGTGTGGGCACTTGGAAGAAAGTAGAGACTGTGAGTAGGAGGAGGAAGTGAGCAAAAGAAAAACACTTTCTTAACTTGGTCTTGAAAGAGGAGGCTTCAGTCAAAACTGTAGAAAGAGATTTTAAGGAGTCTGAGAGTTGGGGGCATTGAAGCATTGTTCTCATGACAGGTGAAAGCATAAACCATGGGATGAGGAAAAGAAGTATACTTACAATATCAGCATGGTTTCTACGAATAAAAATCTTTGTTTTACATTGACATCATAAAAACTATATATATATATATCGTTAATTATATTAATGTTAAGATGTCTCCTTGAAGACGAAGGTGAGTCTAACCTGAGCCGTGGTATTTTCAACGGCCTATATGTATGTGAGAGCTGGACAGTGAATAAGAAAGACCGAAGAAGAGTTGATGCTTTTGAGTTGTAGTGTTGGCAAAGAATGCTGAAAGTACCGTGGACTGCTAAAAGACCTAACAAATCTGTCCTGGAGGAAGTGCAGCCGGAATGCTCCTTGAAAGCAAAAATGGCCAGACTTCATCTGACCTACTTTGGTCACGTTGTTAGAAGGGACCATTCTCTGGAGAAGAATATCAAGCTTGGTAAAGTGGAAGGTCAGTGAATGAGGGGAAGGCCCTCAGCAGGATGGGTTGACACTGGCTGTAATGATGGGCTCGGGTATAGCAGGAATGCTGAGGCAGGCACGGGACTGGGCAGTGTTTCATTCTGTTGTACATAAGGTCACTATGAGTCGGAGATGACTGGTCAGCACCTAACAACAACATCGTTAATTAAGAACTACAAATTAATAGCCATTTGGGCCAGTGCAAAAAGCTTTCTGAGAACAAATAAACCAAAATGGCCATTTGTGTCAGGTACAAACTTTGACAGAACAATAGAGAATGTTCCCAGTGTTCTTTTTCAACAGTAAAAACTTAGTGAACAGAACAACTTGACAGTTAAAACTGTTTCTGAATCACCCACCATACTAGTTCTACCAATACCCATCAAACCAATATAACTATGGAACCAATGACAGAAAGATCCTCTCCTTTGTAAGACCTTCAATTAAAGAGTGCAATGGTTAAACACTCTAGGCTGCTAACCAAAAGGTCAAATCCACCAACCTCTCCAAAAGAGAAAGATGAGGCAATCTCCTTCTGTAAGGATTTACAGCCTTGGAAACCCTTTGGGGGCAGTTCTATTCTGTTCTATAGGGTCAATACACATCTGAATCAATTTGCTGGCAGTGGGCTTGTTTTGGAAGAAACAATCATTATACCTACCTTACTGGAAACCACTCCCTGTTCTCAAACAGCTTCTCACCTCAATAAATGCTGTTAACTAATGACTTGATCAAGTATTTCTTTTAACAATATAACAAAACCCCACTATAATATTATAAGCAGAGTCTAAAAATTAAACAGTTTAATATGGTGCCACATTTTCACAAAGAAGATGAAATGAAAGCAGTGCCAAAGGAGGGAAGTCAATGAGAGTCAATTGTCTATTGTATTATAATTGAATTCCTTTATGAAAACAATAATGTGTATCCAAATGGGTACAATTTGTAAAAGGAGACAAAAAATAAAAAGCAGGCCAAGCAAAGGAAAAAAAATTATGAAAGCATATTTTAATGGATGCCTCTGTGTTACCAGATTGGGGATGATTTTTTTCCTTACATACAAGTAGTTGTTGTTATTACACTCCCCCACCTTCCACCCCAAGTCACTCCACTGCCAAAAGCAACAGTTTGGTGTGTGTGGGGAAGGTAGTTTCAGTCACTTTAGCTCTGAGACTCATCTAGGAAGTGTTTTCCAAATATATATGATTACTTAATGTCCCACTCTTACTTTTTAAAATCAGATTTACTCTGGGCTAGAATTTTAAAAACCTTACCAGAAAACTCAAATTTTCCCTAGCCAGCATTGTTGAATGCCACCAGCCTATACGAGAAAGTCTAAACATCATGGATTAGTCTCTCAGAGCTCCTTAATTTTTCTACCCAATTTTATCTCTACTGGGTGAACCCTCTGCTGATCTACTATTGCCTTTCTCTTTCCGTTTTGGAAAAGATCATTTCCCTAACTTATCTCTTCCTTTCTTCCTCTCCAAAACCAATCTATTATTCATGGCTCAGCTCTAGTTCCAAGGCATGTATGTCCAACAAGTGCTTTTGAGGGCCTAGTTAAAACAAACAAATGCTAGATACTGTATTGATCCCCAAGTAGAAAGCATGGAGTTATTGCAATAATAGAACTCACTATCTGGCTGTGCAGTTTAGGTAACTACACAAATTACTACAATGCAAGAGAGTGTAACACTAAGTGTCACACAAGTATAAGTACTGTGAGGTCCAAAAAGGGAATCCTAAACTCTACCATGAAGGCTGTCTTACCTGTTTTGGCCATGCTGATCTTTCCCTTCCCTGAACTACTATTGTACTTATTGTGACTATTACATATTTTTAGCCCTTAGTTAATTATTCCATGTGTTTATTATGTGTATGTCCTCTCCCTAAACTACCTGATATCAAGGGCAAGTCTTAAATGAATTTTATTTTTTGCCAGAACAGTTGCTACTAGAGGTAGTAGCTGGGTTGTATGGAATTAAATTCCAGCTTTAGGTGGATCATCCGACAACATGAATAATAGTAATGCAATGATTCCATCATTGTAGACTTTACATTTTACCCCAAACCTCCCAGCAAAGTCCACAAAGACTTTTCAAACAAATCTATAATCTAAGTGAAAGCAGTATGCTTATTATTTGATCTGCATGACAGGGTCCTTGGCTCCTCCTTTCAACTAAGTTGCTTCTCTTAAATTCATCACATATAGAGATTTTGGTGCCCTTAAGACAGTAATAGTGGTTTTGCCTTTAATACATTATGCCTTCCATAGAACATACCTTGTTGGTAGTAGGAGTTGATGGCTTAGGATATCACTTTGAATTTCTTCCTTTCCTCCCTTATCCCAGCAGTGAAATACAGTAGTTAAAGTATGTGTTCTCCAGAACAAAATCATAATGGTTTCAAATCTTTGCTTTGTCATGACATGAGATAGGTAAGTAACTTTATATTTCTATGGCTTTGTTTCCTCATTTGTGTAATGAGAATATTAATGATATTATCTACCTCATAGAAGTGTAGCACCCACTGTCATTAAGTTGATTCCAACTCATATGACCCTATAGGACAGAGTAGAACTACCCCATAGGGTTTCCGAGGCTGTAAGTGTTTATGGAAACAGACTGCTTCATCTTTCTCCCTGAATGGCTCGTGGGTTCGAACTGCCTCTCTTTTGGTTAGCTGTGAATGTTTTAACCACTGTGCCATCAGTGCTCCTTATTTATGGGTAATAAGTACTAAGAATTAATAGATTTAAAATGATTTAAACAATACCTGATATATGCCAAACATTCATCTTCAATCTCTGCAAAATTCTATGCATGCAAGTGCTGTAAGATTGTTCTTAGTCTAAGAGTAAATCATACTTCACAGCACAATTTCTTTTAAGAATTCCAATTATTTAACCTTTATATTGGAGTTGGGAGCTCTGATGGCATAGTGCCTAAGGCATTTGACTGTTAATCAGAGGATGGTGGTTCAAACCCACCAGCCACTCCTTAGAAGGAAGGTTGTGCAATTCACTTCCATACAGATACCGTCTCGGAAACCCAAGGAGGGGTCGCTATGAGTCGGGTCCTACTTGAGGGCAGTGAGTTTGGTTCTTTTTATTCGGAGTTAAGGAACTATGGTGGTATAGTGCCTAAGGCATTTGACTGCTAACCAGAAGGTTGGTGGTTAAACCCACCAGTCACTACGTGGAAGAAAGACTGGGCAATCCGCTTCTGTAAAGATTTACTGCCTCAGAAACTCAAAGGAGATCACTATGAGTTAGAATCAACTCAATGACAGTAAGTTTGATTTTGGTATTGGAGTTAGATTTAGTAGGAAAACATCTTTTGAGTTTTAATTTCATTTGACGGTATTGCATCCCAATTATACAGACTGAGATATAGCATAGTGGCAAATATAGTTTTGAAATAATTTTAAAACTTATATTATTGAAAATTTTAAACCTGAACAAAATCAGAGAGAATGAAAAACCACATATATTATCAACTTCAACAGTTGTCAACAACTGGCCAATACTCATCTCTACCCTATATCCTCTTACCTCTAAATGCTAGGGTATCCTTTCTGAAAACCTAATAATACCATTTTCATGTGCAAAAAATTGACAATAATTCCTTAATATCAATTGTGGTAGTTAAGGTTATATGTCAACTTGGCTAGGCCTGGTTTTGAGTGCTGGACAACTGGTTGTAATTTTTCCCCATGATAAGACTGGTAATCAACTTCATGGTAGAACCTACTGTGAGTAGCTGAGTAGCTGCCTTAGGGATGTGGTCAGCTTGCAGTATATAAAAAGCAGCTTTGAGAAAGGTCTCTGAGCTTTTTGGCATATCTGGATCCTGCATTTGGCTGAGTCTTCTCTTCTCAGTGGCCTGCCATATTGTCTGCTGATCTTGAGACTGTTTCTGGACTTGATCAAGTGGCCTTCTGTGTTGCTTGATAATTTTGGAGCTGTGCCATTTCACTTGTTGACCTTGAGTTTGTCAGCCTCAGCAGCCAGTAGCTGTCTAAGCTCCAGCTTTAGTGGGCCAGGAACAAGAGGCAAAGCTAAAGCTCAAGGTCAAGGGTCTTTCATCCAGCCCCTAGAGCTGGCACTTTGAACTCGGACTTCAAGCCTCCTAAACTGTAAGGGAATAACAAATTGCTGTTTCTTCAAACCATCCACTTGTGGTATGTGTGTTATAGCAGCACTAGAGAACCAAAACATCAACTATCTAGTCAATTTTCAAATTTCCTCAATTATCTCATAGATTTTTAAAATTCAATTTCTTTGGATCAGGATCTAAATAACATCTGCATATTACATTTCATTGATATATCTTAAACCTTTTTTAAATCGATCACTCCCCCTGACTTTACCCTTTATAATTTATAATTTGTTGAAGATTCCAGATTGCTGTCCTGTACAGTTTCCATATTTGGAATTTTGCTTATTGGATCTCTGTTGGGTAAGTTATTATTATTAAAAAAGCATTGCTAAAGTATAATTGTCTTACAATAAACTGCACATGTTTAAAGTATATAATTTGATATGTTTTGGTATATGTATATACATATAACACCATCATTATAATCAAAATAAAGAACATATCATTCTCAGAAGTATCCTAATTTCCCTTGGTAACCCCTTCCTCCCACTCCTTCTTATCCCCACCCCAAACTACTGATTACTTTTTGTCACTATAAATTAATTTTCATTTTGTAGAGTTTTACATAAATGCCGTCATATAGCATGTATTTATTTATTTATTTATTTTGGTCTGGCTTCTTTCCCTTAGCATAATTATTTTGAAATTCAACCATGTTGTTTTTTCTTATTGCTGAGTAATATTCCATTTTATGGATATACTACAATTTGTTTATCCCTTCATCTACTTGTGGACTTTTGGATTGTTTCTAGTTTTCAGCTATTACAAATAAAGGTTCTATGAACATTTGTATACAGTCCTTGTAGATGTAAGACTTTAACCAGATAAATAATTTGCAAACATCATCTTCCTCAGTCTGTACTTTGTCTTTTTTAAAAAAATTGTGATAAATACGTTTGTAACAAAATATTTACCATTTCAGTATTCATCACATGTGCACTTCAGTGATGTTAATTGTATTCATCATGTTGTATAACCATCACCATTATCTGTTTCCAACTTTTTTTTTCCACCCTTAACTGATGCTCAGTGTCTCAATGTCTCCTAAGCAGTGAGTCCCCTTAAACTTCTCCCTCCTATATGCCCCTGATAACCACCAATAACCTTAGGTCTGCATACGTTTGTCACTTCTAGATGTTGTCTATAAGTGGAATCCTACAATATTTGTCCTTTTGTGACTGATTCATTTCACTCAGAATGATTTCAAGGTTCATCCATTTGTAGCATATATCCAGACTTCATTTCTCGTAACAGCTGAGTAACATTCCTTTGCGTGGATATACCATATTTTGTTTATCCATTCATCAAATGGACATTTGGGTTGTTTCCACCTTCAGGATATTGTGAGTAATTCTATGATGAACACTGTTGTGTAAGTGTCTGTTTGGATCCCTGCTTTTAATTCTTTTGGGTATACCTAGGAGTGGAATTGCTAGATTTTATGGTAACTCTATGTTTAACATTTTGAGGAAACACCATGCTGTTTACCACAGTGGAAACATTTCCACAGTGGCTCTAATACTTTACAATGCCATCAGCAATGGATGAGGGTTCCTATTTCTCCATATCCTTGCCAATACCAGTTGTTTTCCACTTTTTAAATCATGGCCATCTTAGTTGGCACGAAGTGATATCTCACTGTGGTTTTGAGTTGCATTTCTGTAATGACTAATGATGCTGAGTATCTTTTCATGTGTTTGTCAGCCATTTTTATATCTTTTATATCCTTAGCCCTTTTTTTGTTTAAGTCATTTGTATTTTTACTGTTCAGTTGTAGGCGTTCTTTATATATTCTAGATATTAAACTTTATAGATATACAGTTCCCAAAATTTTTCTCCCAATCTGTAGGTTATCTCTTTACTCTCTTAATAAAATCCTTTAATGTACAAAATTGTTGTTGTTATGTGCCGTCGAGTTGGACCCGACTCATAGCGACCCCTCCTTGGGTTTCCAAGGCAGTATCACTACGGAAGTAGATTGCCCTATCTTCCTTCCGAGGAGTGGCTTGTGGATTTGAACAGCCAGATTTCTGGTTAGCAGCCAAATGCCTTAGGCTCTATACCCACCAGCCACTCCTTGGAAAGAAGATAAGGCAATCTACTTCCGTAGTGATACTGCCTCAGAAACCCAAGGAGGGGTCACTATGAGTCGGGTCCAACTCAACGGCACATAACAACAACAACAATGTACAAAAATTTTTAATTTTGATGAGGTCTCATTTATCTATTTTGTCTTTTGTTGTTAGTATGTGGCTTGTCTTTTCATGGGGGGTGGGGTTGGGTTATAGTACATTTTACATTGCAGAGACAATGGATTCTGTTATGTTCCTCTGAAGAATGTTAAGTTTTTGTTAGCAGCCAGCTTGCTTGGCTTCACTCAAAGTCTTGATCTTTGTCTTTTTATTCTCTCTCTCTCTCTCTCTCTTTTTTTCTTTGGCTTTAACAAATAGAAATTTATTTTCTCTCAGTTTAGGGGGCCAGAATTCAGGATGCCTGCTGTAGAGGTAGGCTTTCTCTCTACCAGCTCTGGAGGAATGTCCTTGTCTTTTCTGAGCTTCTGCTCCTGGGTATTCTTCATGTGGCTTGGCATCTCTCTTATCTGTCTCTACTATTAGCTTGTTTATTTAATCTCTTCATAGCTCCAAAAAGATTGATTCAAGATACATCCTACACTAATTCTATCTTATTAACATAACAAAGACAATCCATTCCCAAATGCGATTGTAACCACAGGCTCAGAGGTTAGGACTTACAATACATATTTTAAGGTGACAAAATTCAATCCGCAAGAGTAACATTTTGCAAAATGTATAGGGCAAATTCATTTTCCACTAAAGAGTTCATACAAATTTGTTTCATGACATTGATAGTAATCCCCACAATGTAACAGCTCTCTTCCCACTTTCTCCCTGTGGCTACATTTTCCCTGCATGCTGCCTTTTGATCTCCCATGGTTGATTGTTCTAAGGAGTGCACCTCCCTGATGTAATTGTTCACCTTGTAGGCCTATTGTTTGGCTGAAGGTGAAGCCATGGGAATGAGTTCAGTTCTTCAATTCTAAACTCACAGAGTGACTGGGGCCATAGCATCAGGGGTTTCACCAGTCTCTATCAGACCAGCTATCCTGGGTTTTTTTATTATTATTTTACGTTACATTCTACATTCCAACCCCCCTCCCCACTACCACCATCCAGATCTCCAATTTTTATCTCTTTCTGAGTAGTTTGCAGTGGACGCCTGGCACTACTAAGTTCTGGTCTCAGGGTCATGTGGCCTGAGGTTCCCATGGTCCACTAGTCCCTTGGATTGTTTCCATATGTCTTTGATTTTCTTCACTCTTCTTTGTTCTGGAAACACCAAGAGTTGCCTCACTTTTTAGTCTCTCAACAGCAACTTTCAAAGAGCAAAAGTTCTTAATTTTGATGAAGTTGAGTTTATCAATTTTTTTTTTTATAAATCATGATTTAGGTGTTTTATTTTGAAATAAGTGAAATCTTTGTGTAAATCAAGTTTAGATCATTTTCTCCTAGAATTTTTATATAGTTAGGGTTTAAACCCCCCCAAAAAAACCCACCAAACTCACTGCTGTCATTTTTGACTCATAACAACCCTTCCTTGGGTTTCTGAGGTGGTATCTCTATGTTTTACATTTAGGTGTATGATCTATTTTGAATTAATTATTTTGTGTATTGTGTAAGATATTGAGCAACATTCTGTCCTCTCTTCCTTCCTTCTCTCTCTTTCTTTTGCTTCGGTTAGTTTTTTTTTTCTTTCGCAACCCCTTCAGTGTGGTTATGTTATTTATTTGTATTGCAGTTAACTTTATCTGTTACTGTTCTTATTTCATTTTGAATTTCCTCCATCATATATGATTTTAATTATATAATACAATATACTTACAGTATTTGAAACATTAATATGGTTGTGTATGTCAGAATTTCACAAAAAGTTATATTTACAGGGTGTCACACCCCCTCATCTCTTCTACCCATTCCTATTCCCACATTCTTCATGCCCCATAGTCATCCAACACTACAGGTAATCAATTTTGTAAGTTTCTGGTCAGTCTTTTCTGTGTTTCTTTTCTTTCTTTTCAAATAAATTGTTACATGTGTATTTTATTTCTCCTGTTTTCTTCCCAAAACATAGCATATTATATATATTCTTTTGTACTTTGCTTTTTTTCACTTAGTAATATCCCCAACGTGTTTTTTTTTCCTCTCTTTCTTTTTTTTTTTTTTTTTACATTTTAAAAGGTCCTTTGCAGCAGATTTACCCTATGCAGCATATCATTTGATTTATTGATTGCTGTTTCCATTGGGATTGATTGTGGATTCAAGTAAAATGAAATCCTTGAAACTTCAGTCTTCTGTATGTTTATCATGATGTTGCTTATTGGTCCAGTGTGAAGTTTTTTTGTTGTTGTTTTGTTTTTTTAATGTTGAGATGTGAGTTGAAAGCTGTAGTCTTAGATCTTCATCATAAATGCTTCAGGTTTTCTTCACTTTCAGCAAGCAAGATTGTGCAGGTTGCTAATGTCTTTCCTCCAATCCTGATGCCACATTGTTCTTCATATAGTAGTCCATGTTCTCAGATTATTTGCTCAGCATACAGACTGAATAAGTATGATGAAAGAATATAACACACCTTTGAGGACTAAAGTACACCTGATCCAAGCCATAGTATTTTCAGTAGTCTCATATGCCTGCAAAAGCTGGACAATGGATAAGGAAGACCAAGGAAGAACTGACACATTTGAATAATGGCATTGAAGAAGAATACTGAATATTATCATGGACTGCTAGAACAAACAAACCTATCTTGGAAGAAGTAAAGCCAGAATGCTCCTTTGTAAGTGAGGGTGGAGGGACTTTGTTCCACACACCTTAGACATGGTATCAGGAGGGACAAGTCCCTGCAGAAGAAAACCATGCGGTAAATTCACGCTTGGTCAGCAAAAAAAGAAGAAAGACCCTCAGCGAGATGTATTGACACAGTGGCTACAACACTGGATTCAAACATAGCAACAATTATGAGGATGGAGCTGGAATGGCCAGTGTTTTGTTTTGTTTTATATAGGGCTGCTGTGAGTCAGAACTGACTCAGCAGCACCTAACAACAACAATATATCCACAGGAGTTCATAGAGATCATTCTTGATTACAGCTGCATAGTACAGCATTGTGTGGATGTACTACAGCTTGTTAAATACCCTCCTATGTATGAGTACTTCAGTTGTTTCCAATATTTTGCAACTACAGAAAATACTGCAATGTGTGTTTGCATTTTTCTATTGTTGGGGGTTTATCTTCACGGTAAATTCCTAGTAGGGGGATTGCTGTATTAAAGGATAAATCCTTATGTAATTGTACAAACTTATTTGCCAAATTCCCTTCCAAATGCGTTGTAACAGTTTGTATTTCCACCAGCAAAATACAAGAGTTCCTGCCTCCCCAAAGCCTGGCGGACAAAATCTGTGCCAACATGATAGGTGAGAAATGGCATCTTGAAATTGTTTTAACCTATATTTCTCTGTGAGTGAATTTGAACATTGTTTTATATATCTAAGGGCCACTTATATATATATGTTGTTGTTGTTATGTGTCATCGAGTCGGACCCAACTCATAGCGACCCCTCCTTGGGTTTCCGAAGCAGTATCACTACGGAAGTAGATTAACCCATCTTCCTTCCGAGGAGTGGCTGGTGGGTTTGAACCGCCAGCCTTCCGGTTAGCAGTCAAGTGCCTTAGGCACTATGCTATAGTTTTTGTTAATTATCTGTTCATGTCTTTTTCCTGTTTTACTATTGAGTTTTTGTTCCTTTATAGCTCAGATTTTAAGAGTTCTTTATATACAAAGGACATTAACTCTTATATGTGATATATATTGTAAATTTTGTTCCCAGTTTGTAGTTGTATTTTGACTTTGCTTATGGTAAATTTTTACCATGAAAAATTTTGAATTTTTATGTAGTAATATTTATCAATCTTTAATTTTATTGGCTCTAGATTTTTAATCATAATTAAAGTTTTCCCCTTTAACCAGTGTTAAGGAGGAATTCACCCATGCTTATTCTAATACTTGTATGGCTTCCTTTTTTACTTTTGTGTTTCTGATGAATTTGAAGTTTATTCTTGTGTGTGATGTGAGATATGAACATAATTTTATTTTTTCCCAAATGGCCAAAATGTTGTCCCAGCACTGTTTATTCCAAAAGTTTATCTTTGCCCCAATGATTTGAGACACCATCTTTATTGTACACTAGTTTCCATACGTAAATAGGTAGATTTGGGGGCTTCTAATCTATTTTATGGGAGCTCTGGTAGCATAGTGCCTAAGGCACTTGACTGCTACCCAGAAGGCCGGTGGTTCAAACCCACCAGCCACTCCTCAGAAGGAAGATGGGGCAATCTACTTCCGTAGTGATACTGCCTCAGAAACCCAAGGAGGTGTCACTATGAGTCAGGTCCAACTCGACAACACATAACAACAGCAACAACAGCAATCTATTTTACCAGTCTGTATCTGTTCATGTGCCACTGCTTTAATTATAGAGGCATTATGTATATTTTTAAATTTAGTAGGGCTAGTTTTTATTGTTGTTTTTTCTTTGTTGGGTTTATTTTGCTTTGTTACTGTTTTTAGTGTTTTCCTGTCTATGCTTGCATGCTTATTTTTACATATGAGCCTTAGTCAAAAGTTGCGTAACTCCATAAAAAGTGTGCTAGTATTTTATGGTGATGGTGTTAATTTTATAGGTTAACTTAGGGAGAAATAATGTTTATATAATGTTGAGTCATCTTATATAAGAACAAGGTTTTCAAGAACACATTCACTGTTATAACAGCAACTGCTATTGTAACATTGATTCACTAACCATTTATTATACATTTATTTTACAGTCAAGCACAGTGCTGGACACTGGAGATATGCTGGTGAGTAAGGTAGATAGATTTTACATAACTTATAGATAAATTACAGCCCCTAATTTTTCTAGTAAAGTTAAAATATACATATTGAAGTAACTTTAAATCTGTTTAATATGGTAAAAGTTTGATATGTTCTATTTTATGTTCACATTTTTCTAAAATAACCTCTGGGCATTGTAATGGCTTATTTTCAAAAGGACTGAAATGGCATCCTTGAGTAGTAGCTGGAGCATCAACAGGACCAAACTGAATCACAGTGGACCTATTTAAGCCATTCTTAATGGTATCATAGTCATTAGTTTAACCCAATGAACAAAATGCCTGGATGAATACAGATAGCTGTTTTGTCCATGTCTCCATTCCACTAGCTGAGCTCTGACAGAGAAAATCAACACATAGAAAGGTTTGGTATCGTTAAACATTCCTAAATCTCAACCTCAAATGGATTTCCTCAACTTTGCCTGCTGTTGTTGTTGTTGTCAAGTAGATCCTGATCCATGGTTGTTCCATGTGTGCAGTGTAGAACTGGTCCATAGGTTTTTGAGGCTGTGACCTTTTGGAAGCAGATGGCCAGGCCTTATTTCCAAGGAACTTCTGGGTGAGGCTGTAGTAGTCCAGTGCTTCACTATCTGCACCACCAAGGGACTCCTTAACTCTGCCTAGTCGTGATTTATGCTGCTTTGATCAACTTGCTTTCTCACTTCTACAAAAACTATTTCATACTCTCTCTACTCTCTTTAAACTTCCCCATTTTTTTTCCTTTTCTGAGAAGATGGTCCAGTCTCCTACTACTGAGAGAAAGTAGAAGTCATAATATAGAAACTCTTTCAACTTCCCTCTAAAAAAAAAAACAAACACATTGCCATTGAGTAGGATCAAATTCCCTCTAGTAACCTTATATACTAAAACCAAACCAAACTCACTGCCATGGAGTCAGATCTGACTCAATAGAGACCCCTTCTTGGGTTTCCAAGGCAGTATCTCTATGGAAGTAGATTGCCCAGTCTTTCTTCCTAGGAGTGGCTGGTGGGGTTGAACCGTTAGCCTTTTGGTTAGCATTCAAATGCCTCAGGCACTGTGCTACCACAGCACCTGCAACCTTATATAAGTACCTAGATTTCCACTCATGATCTCTTGTTCCTGCAATGAGGAAAGTATTGTTCCTCTTTGTGTAACATCAGTTTGCCTACCAGTTATTTGCCTCAAATCTTCTCTCCTCTTTTTGCCTGTCTTAGGCTGGGTTCTCTAGAGGAGCAAAACCACTGAAGCATATATATGTATATATAGAGAGAGAGAGAAAGAGAGAGAGACAGACAGACAGACAAAGAGAGAGAGAGAAAGAAATAATTATTTCAAGGAAATGGTTCACACAGTTGTACAGGGTAACAAGTCCCAAATCGGTGGATCAGATGTCAGACTAGAGGCTGCTCCTGACTTACCTGGTTGCAAGGATTGATGAAGCCAAAATTGGCAGGTCAGAGGGCAGGCTGCTGGCTCATGGGGCTGCAGGAGCTAGCAAATCCCAAATTTACAGGTCGGGCTCATGCCCCAAGAACACAAGGTCAGAGGATAGTGAGTAAGATGCAGGATTGATCAAAAGAGTGAACTTTGCCAGAACATCCATTTATATTGGATGCAGGCTACATCTGCAAGGAAACTGATGGCTTTCAACTGATTGAGTTTTCAACTGATTGGTTGCTTACATCAGATGACCAAATGGAGGATGATTACATTATATTACATTGTTGTTTTATTGTTGTTGTTGCTGTTATGCGCCATCGAGTCAGACCTGACTCATAGCGACCCCTCCTTGGGTTGTGGAGGCAGTATCACTACGGAAGTGGATTGCCCAAGTAGATTTCCCAACCTTCCTTCCGAGGAGTGGCTGGTGGGTTTGAACCACCAGCCTTCTGGTTAGCAGTCAAGTGCCTTAGGCACTATGCTACCAGAGCTCCCTACATTAGGGAAGAGTAATCAGTGCAATGTGTGCCAAACCACTGAGAATCACAGCCTAGCCAACTTGACATACAACTTTAACCATCACAATTTTACTCTATCAAATGTCTTCTTTATCTTTGACTTCTTTCTATTTATTCTTTCCTTCTGAAAAACATGTAGACTTGCTACAATCTCTCTGTCATCAAAATAAAACAACAAAATACTTCTTTCACTCTACTTTCCCTTCTAGCAAGCCTAATTTCTAAACTCACAACTCTGGGATTTTTGAGGCCAAATAGAGAGACAACACACATGGACACAGAAGTGCACAGTCACTGAGAAGAGAGAGAGATTGAGGAAAACATGGGGGCCACTACAGTGAAACTGGAATCTGGATCCAGCTTCAATCCAAAGGCTGAGAGCCTCAGCTGACACATCAGACATACTTGCCATAAGCAATATGGCATAATTAGTTGGGCTCTGGAATCAATTTCTTTATTTGTAGATTTGAAGTAGTAGTTACCTCACAGCATTGTCTTGAGGATTAGATAAACTAATGGATATAAAGCTACTTGCCCTGGTACATGCCCAATAAATATTACCTATTATTTTTTTAGAAAACCAAGCTCACTGTCGTGGAGACAGTCCTGACCCATAGCGATCCCTGCTTGAGTTTCCAAGGCAGTATCACTATGGAAGTAGATTGCCCAGTCTTCCTTCCAAGGAGTGGCTGGTGGGTTTGAATCACCAGCCTTCTGGTTAGCAGTCAAGTGCCTTAGGCACTACACCACCAGAGCTCCTGACTGCTAACCAGAAGGCTGGCGATTCAAACCCACCAGCCACTCCTCAGAAGGAAGGTTGGGCAATCTATTTCCATAATGATACTGCCTTGGAAACCCAAGGAGGGGTTGCTATGAGTCGGACCTGACTTGGTGACACATAACAACAACAACATTATTCTTTTTAAGGAGCTCTGGTGGCCCAGTGGTTAAACACATTCTGCTGCTAACCAAAGGATTGACAGTTCAAACCTACCAGCCACTCCAGAAGAGAAAGATGAGGCAGTTTGCTTCCGTGAAGATTTACAGCCTTGGAAACAGTTTTACACTGTCCCATAGGGTTGCTATGAGTTAGCATCGACTCAATGGCAATGTGTTTTTGGGTTTGGTTTTACTATTTTTGTCATTGTAATTATATTGCCAGATAGATTTACTCAATCAAATATGAAAGTATGAATAGTCATTATGGAAATATATATAAGTAATATACCTGTCTTTGACCTGCAATTTTGGTTAGAGCTTTAGACATTACATTCATTCATTCATTCATAGGGAAACACATATGCCAGACGCTTTGCTAGGCAGTAGGGATACCAAGAAGAAAAAGAATAAAGCTCTGCTCTCCAAATTCTCACTTAGGGTAATCATGGCATAAGCATATAAGTGTAAAACAGTATGATAAATGCAGTGATTGATAGGCACAAGGTATTTGTGGAGTTCAAAACAAAAAGTACATAGCTTTGGGTGATGTACATGGAAGAAGTCTTCCTGGTTGAGGTGAAACTAGATCTGACTCTTAAAGTGTGAGTGTTAGTAGAAAAAATGGAGAAAACAGCCAGGAGAAAGGTAGTCCCTTTGTCCATATGGCTAAAGTCTAAGGCACTGGAATTCCATATTCTATTTAATTATATATATATATATATATATATATATATATATATTAGGAGCTCTGGTAGCATAGTGTCTAAGGCACTTGACTGCTAACCAGAAGGCTGATGGTTCAAACCCACCAACCACTCCTCAGAAGGAAGGTTGGTCAATCTACTTCTGTAGTGATACTGCCTCGGAAACCCAAGGAGGGGTTGCTATGAGTCAGGTCTGACTTGACGGCACATAACAACAACAACAATATAAATTCAATGCCATAAAGCCAATTCGACTCATAGCCACCTCTTCTTGGGTTTCTGAGGTGGTATCTCTATGGAAGTAGATTGCCCAAACTTCCTTCTGAGGAGTGGCTGGTGAGTTTGAACCTCCAGTCTTCTGGTTAGCAGTCAAATGCCTTAGGGACTAAGCCACCAGAACTCCATATGTATATATATATATATATATATTTGTTGTTGTTAGGTGCTGTCTAGTTGGCTCTGACTCGTGGTGATCCTATATATAATAGAACAAAATACTGTCCAGTCCTATGCCAGCCTCACAATACTTGCTACACCTAAGCCCATTGTTGCTACCACTGTGTCAATCCATCTCGTTGAGGACCTTCTCCTTTTTTGCTGCCACTCCACTTTACCAAGCATGATATCCTTCTCCAGGGAATGGTCCCTACTGACAACATGACCAAAGTGGGTGAGACGAAGTGTGGCCACTCTCACTTCCAAGGAGCATTCCAGCTGCACTTCTTCCAGGACAGATTTGTTCATTCTTCTGGCAGTCCATGGTACTTTCAGTATTCTTTGCTAACACCACAATTCAAAAGCATCATCTCTTCTTTGGTCTTCCTTATTCATTGTCCAGGAGCTCTGGTAGCATAGTGCCTAAGACACTTGACTGCTAACCAGAATGCTGGTGGTTCAAACCCACCAGCCACTCCTCAGAAGGAAGATTGGGCAATCTACTTCCGCAGTGATACTGCCTTGGAAATCCAAGGAGGGGTCGCTATGAGTCGGGTCTGACCCCATGGCACATAACAACAACAAAAAAATTCATTGTCTAGCTTTCACATGCATATGAGGCTATTGAAAATACTATGGCTTGTGTTAGGCACACCTTAGTCTTCAAAGAGACATCTTTGCTCCTTGATCCTTTAAAAAGGTCTTTTGCAGCAGATTAGCCTAGCGCAATACGAGGTTTGATTTCTTGATTGCTGCTTCCATGGGTGCTGGTTGTGGATTCAGGTAAAATGAAATTTTTGACTCTAATCTTTTCCCCATTTTTTTTGATGTTGTTTATTGGTCTAGTTGTGAAGATTTTCATTTTCTTTATGTTGTAGTGTAATCCATACTGCAGACTGTAGTCTTTAATCTTCATTAGTAAGTGCTTCAAGTAATCTTCACTTTCAGCAAGCAAGGTTGTATCATCTGTATATCACCAGTTGTTAATGAGTCCTTCTCCAATCCAGATGCTGTGTTGTTCTTCATATAATTCAGCTTCTTGGATTATTTGCTCATCATACAGATTGAATAAGTATGGTAAAAGATATAGCCCTGATACACACCCTTCCTGATTTTAAATCATGCAGTCTCCCCTTGTTCTGTTTGAACAACAACAGCCTCCTGGTCTATGTACAGGTTCCTCGTGAGTACAATTAAGTGTTCTGGAATTCTTATTTTTCTCAATGTTTTCCAAAATTTGCATATATGTAGAGAGAGCGAGCGTGCACTCTGGTAGCCTAGTGCCTAAGGCATTTGACTGCTAACCAGAAGGCTGGTGATTCAAAACCACCAGCCCCTCCTAGGAAGGAGATTGGGCCATGTACCCCTGTAGTGATACCACTTTGGAAACCCACGGAGGGGTCCCTATAAGTTGAATCAACTCGTTGTTAGTGAGGTTTTTTTTTTTTTTTTTTTTTTTTTGGTATATATACATATATATATTTGTTGTTGTTTTTATGTGCCATCAAGTCAGACCTGACTCATAGCAACCCCTCCTTGGGTTTCTGAGGCAGTATCACTACGGAAGTAAATTGCCCCATCTTCCTTCCGAGGAGTGGCTGGTGGATTTGAACTGCCAGCCTTCTGGTTAGCAGTCAAGTGCCTTAGGCACTATGCTACGAGATATACACTACTATAAAGGTATTTGAAACTCACTGGCCTATTTGAATGAGATATAAAAAACATGCTATTATGTGAAAATATAAAGAGGGTGAAAAATTTCCTTCATTGAAAGTGGAACTTAGCAGGAATTGCTGTAGACACAGTGTGACACAATATATTTTAAGGAAACTGGTGGCTGGGAGCCCAGGTAGGATTACTACCAATGATAAAATTGCCTGTATGATGTCACCATGGTCTAGGATTTTTCATACTCAAATTGAAAATGCAAAAAGTTGATTGCCAGCTTATTGAAAAAGATGATGAAGTCCTTGGGGACTGGCTCAAGTTAACACAGGAGACGAATACATAAGTTACAATGCATTCATTTATAGTAGGAAATATAATATTCATGCAAACTGAAATGCCCACGTTGTCATGTTTGATTGATATACAAGGAGCTCTGTTTAGGTAGTGGGTAAGGTATTTTGTTACTAACCAGAAGGTCAGCAGTTCTAAACCCACTAGCTGCTCCACGGAGGAAGATGAGGCAATCTACTTCTATAAAGATTTACAGCCTTGGAAACCCAATGGGGGTCGCCATAGGCAGAATCAACTTGATAGCAGTGGGTGTGGTTTTCAACTTAAACAAAAAAAAAACAAAACAAACTCACTGCTGTTGGGTTGAATCCGAGTCATAGAGACCCCTACTTGGGTTTCCGAGGCAGTATCTCTATGGAAGTAGATTGCCTCATCTTTCTTCCAAGGAATGGCTGGTGGGTTTGATTAGCAGTCAAATGCCTTAGGCACTACGCCACCAGAGCTCCTGTTTTTGGTTTAGGCAGCAGAGATTGTTAAGCGCTAGGCTACTAACCGAAAGGTTGACAGTTAGAACCCAGCCAACTTTTCCATACGAGAAAGATCTAGCAATCTGCTTCTGTAAAAATACAGCCAAGAAAATCCTAAGGGGCAGTTCAACTCTGTTACAGGAGGTTGCTGTGCGTTGAAATCAACTCGATGGCAGCTAAAAATAAGGCATGCTAAATAGGTTGCTTTGAAACTGAAATTGGAACAAAAAGTGTTAGTTGGAGTGAGCAGTTGTCTGTCTCTGACAATGATCTGGACAACACGAGGTCAATTTTGTATTGTGCTTCTTTGAAATCTTAATCTATGTAATTTCAAAGATTTCAAGATTCTCGTTCTGGTTATTTGAAAGATGAGATCTGGAAACCAGGGCAGGTGTCAGGTAAGTAAGCATCTATTGAGGATGCATTTTAGAATAAGTACAAATAATACATGCTGGGGGAATGAATGTCAAGGAGCTCTGGTGGTATAGTGGTTAAAGCATTTAGAGTGCTGATAAAAAAAGATCAGCGATTTGAACCTGCTCCATGGGAGAAAGATGAAGCAATCTGCTTCCATAAATATTTACAACCTTGGAAACCCTTTGGGACAGCTCTACTCTGTCCTAAAGGGTCACTATGAGTTGGAATGAGCTAGATGAGCTAGATAGCAGTAGGTGGGGTTTTTTTTTTTTTTTTTGGTTTGGGACAGCATCACAAACTGAAGCCATGTTACGGCCTTGGGAGGAAAAAAAAATAGCATGAGAATATATACCTGCCAAATAATTAATGCAGTGTAGGTGGTGATGGTGGGATAACTCTGAAGCTTTGAGAACTAGATAAATTATATTACCATACTTCCAAAGTATTATGCATATCATCCATTTATGTAAAATAATTATGTGTACATACATGGAAACAGTATGAAAGTTTATATTATATAGAATGAATGTTTTTTTCTTTATTGTTAAAATATGAATATTCCTTATTTTCTTTCTGCATTATCTGTGATGTCAAGGTTTTCTATAATAAAGATGTGCTACTTACATAATAAAGCAATCTAAAGATAGAAAAAATTAACATAAGATGGAACAAGACTGAATATTTCTGACATTTACTGGAACAACTTTTAGTAACAGAGCTTGTATGATGTTGGACATTGAACATTTTAAGATCCATAGGAAATAATGTGAGGGATATCAGAAGGGAGGGCTGTTTAAAGAAGTATAGGAAGTGTGAGGGTGCTGCACAAGAAAGAAATTTTTTCAGTTTGTACTAAAAACAGGAAGGGATTATTTTTAGTATGAGTTTTAAATGCCTCTCCCATTGCCAAGGCCAGCACAGAAAATATGTATCTTGCATAAAGAATGCATATATTACTTTTGAAGTATACAATAATCAAGAAAATTGAGCATGTTCTAGGCCATAAAGCAAGAATTCCCAACTTACAGAGAATCAATAGTATATACAACACTGTTGTTTTTACATGCCATCGAGTTGGACCGGACTCATAGTGACCCCTCCTTGGGTTTCTGAGGCAGTATCACTACAGAAGTAGATTGCCCCATCTTCCTTCTGAGGAGTGGCTGGTGGGTTTGAACTGCCAGCCTCTGATTAGCAGTCAAGAGCCTTAGGCACTATGCCACCAGAGCTCCCATATAGAACACAGTACAATTAAATCAGAATTGACAACCAAAAGATACATAAAACTTCCTGAGCAGAATAAATCACAAATAGCCACTTTTCCTGAAGCCAACTATGAGAATATAACAAATCTCCATTTTTACTTCTCTGTTCAGTTTGGACAGCAGCTGCACATACAGTACTTCTTCCTCTGACCTAGAGGTCACAGATTAAAGGACACTTCTCCAGACTGACAAGTAGATCCAAGATTTCAGATGCCAGCCAGCTGCAAGTTTGAAGATGCCATGACACCCACATTTCTGACCAACTGGCTACAAGTTTAGGGTTTTCCCACTGCCAGTTATAAGCCCAATGGGACCCTTGGCCTCCTTCACTTCTGACCTTTGTTGCTATAAATTCAGGAGTTCCTTCTCACCCTTCAGGACGCTAGCTGTAAGCTCAGGGGTCCCCAGCCACCTCCTGACTCTGACCTGCTAGCTCTCACTACTCCCTGGCAGTGGTATCACTAGGTGGTGGCTGGGGATGTAGACCACTCTGGGTGATGCTATCAGAAGGAGTGAAACCAAAATGACTGTCTATACAATTTTTGTGCAATATTTCAACAGAAATTTCTTGTTTTTCATAAAAATATCCCTATAGTTAGTTATAACAGCAAAAACAATATACCTACAAGGATAAAACTCTATACTAATTTACTTTTTGACCTTCTAATGAGCTGTTCAGAGCCGTCATTATTAACCAATCACAATGGTGATTCAAATCACATGGTTTCATCTGCACATGCTACAAGCATGTGCCACAGCCCCTGCTGTAGTTTTCACTGCTCCCTGGTGCTTTTACAGTCACTGACGTTGTCAAATTTTCTGGTGTTTAGCTACAATATTGTGGTAATCAGTATTTGTGAACCTGTATCAATAATGTTTTTGAGAATGAAGTAGTAATTAAAGGAAAAGAAGGAGAAAAATATAAAAAGCCTTCTGTTCAGTTAGTAATAAGGTTGGAATTCAATGTAGAAAGATTTTACAAAACAATTTCATTGATAGTATTCATATAATCTAAGTAATATTATATTTTAGCAATGTCCAACTATATCATATATGGTTCTATGATTAAAATTGATAATGAATTTTACTAAGGATTCTGTACAGTCTGCTACAGGAGGAGGTCCATGAGTTATTGCACTGGGTGATATCAACCCTAATGAGGCCATTACTCCCTAGAGTTTGAAAATTTATCACAATGACTCAGAATTCACAAAAAGTATGTAGTTTACAGCTAAAGTTTCATTACAGCAAAAGAGATACAAATGAAGAGACCCATAGGGCAAAGTCTAGGAAGCTTCTGAATGTGGAGCTTCCTGTCTCAAAATGGGATTTACTATCCCCCTCTCCCACCCTGTGAATCCTTGTCTTACACCAACCAGGAAGAGCATGGAAATTCAGTGTCCAGAGCTTTTATTGGGGTTTCATTACATAATACAAACTCCAGTCTCTCTCGTCAGCCAGTTGTTATCAGAAGGTGATCGATCATAAGCTATCTTAGCACATGGTTGGTCATTCTGTCCTGCCCAGTCCCCATCCCAGAGTCACTTCATCATCTCACTTATATTGTAAATTAGATTTTGGCTGGAATCCTTATCAAAGACACTTTTTTTTTTTTTTTTTAAAGAAAGATTATCTCTCAGGAAGCAAGGACAAAGACCAAATTCTTTGGTAAACTTAATGTAAATCTCACACTTTCTCAAACATTTTGAATTTTTTTTTAAATTAAAAATTATTTAAGTAATCTATGGATGACAGAAGAAATCAAAAAGTACATTTGAAAATGCTTAGAGCTCAATGATACTGAAAATATTACCTTAAAAAAATAATTTTAGCAGCACCTTTTAAATAATATGTTATTGTGTTTAAGATGAATGTTTACAAAGCAAATTATGTTCCTATTTAATAATTTCTACACAAATTATTCCATGATATTTTCTTTTTCGTAATGTGTCATCATTCTCATTCATTCTGTTCTGGTGATACCATTTCCAGTATTCTAGTTTCCCTGTGCCCTTACTTTGCTTTAGAGTAATTTTTGACCATTAGATCTCTTAGGATGATTTCTAAAAAGACCTCATTACTCACAGGTGATACACTTTTTAAAGAACCAATCTGTTATTTAGTTAAAAGGTGACCTCAGAGAATAATTTCAGTTTAAGGATTAAAGACTATTTCATGGTGATGGAAACTTTATGGGGTGGTTCTACTCTATCCTGTAGGGTTGCTATGAGTCAGACTCAATGGCAGTGGGCTTTTTTTATCCCCCCAGGATGATAGTCTTGTGGTGGCCCCTAGTCTCAACTGGTCCAGTAAGTCTGGACTTTTTAACAACTTGAGCTCTGTTTCACATTTTTTCTCCCATTTTGACAAGATTCATCTATTGTGACCTTGATCAGAACAGTCGGTAGTGTTAGTCAGGTACCATCCATTTCTTATCTCAGGATAGATGAGGTACGGTTCATGTAGGCTGTCCTTTAGACTATTTTCTTCTTTGAGTCTTTGGTTTCCTTTTATTGTTTTTGTTCTGATAAGTAGAGAACAATAGTTATATCTTAGATGGATGATTGCAAGCTTTTATGACAGCACACAGTACTCGCCACATGGGGATGTAGAATGTATACTTTATGAACTATATTATGCCAGTTAACTGAGTTGTTCCATGAGACTACAGTCCTAAGCCTTCAAATCCAGAAAAACAGTCTCATGGGGTGTTTGGTTATGTCTAAGAAGTACCTGTATCTGTGTTCCCTATGTGTTATTATATATATGGATATACATGCTTGCACACACATACCTGTATGTACATATACCTATAGATACCTCTAGCTGGAGCTCTGGTGGCATAGTGCCTAAGGCAGTTGACTGCTAAGCAGTAAGCTGACAGTTCAAACCTACCAGCCACTCCTTGGAAGGAGGATTGGGCAATCTATTTCTATAGTGATACCTACCTCAGAAACCCAAGGAGAGGTCCTTATGAGTCAAATCAATCTGATGGCAGTGAATTTTTTTTTTTTTAGCTGTGTATACATATGTATACACACATTCATCTGCATACACATATATACCTATACATATATTTGTGTAACCATACACATTTTTTGGTTATGGTTGCAAAATTATATTTGTCATATCCTTTACTAGGAGCTCTGGTAGCATAGTGCCTAAGGCACTTGACTGCTAAACCAGAAGGCTGGCGGTTCAAACCCACCAGCCACTCCTTGGAAGGAAGGTTGGGCAATCCTACTTCCGTAGTGATACTGCCTCAGAAACCCAAGGAGGGGTCGCTATGAGTTGGGGCCAACTCGATGGCACATAACAACAACAACAACAACAACAACATATCCTTTACTGTTAATGTCCTTATCTCATGTGCACTTCTGGGTGACATCACTTACCTTGGTCAATCTGTGTATATGTCACCCACATTTAATGCTGTCTTTACCAGCACCAAAAATAACAAGTATTTACTATCTACAGAATGCTTCTCCTCCCCCTCCCAACCCAACTTTCCTTGGTAACCACCAATGAGCATTTTCTCTTACATATATCTATTCTTGTCTTCTTATAAAAGTGTGATCATGTAATATTTGTCCTTTTATTATTGGCTTATTTCACTCAGCATAATGCATCTGGATTCATCCACATTATAAAATGTTTCAAGTACTCATCATTATTCTTTATGGTTGTGTAACATTCCATTGTATGTATGTACCACATTTTTTTTATCCATTCATCCACTGAGAAACACTTAAGGTGTTTCTACATTTTGGCTATTGTGAATAATGGTAAACATAGGTGTACATACTCTTGCCCATGGCTCTTTTATTAGATCTCTAGGGTATATATCTCCACCACTCATATATCAGTTTGTCATACTATAGCAGCTTGCATGTTGCTGTGAGGCTGGAAGCTATGACACTGGTATTTCAAATATTAGCAGGGTCACTCATGGTAGACAGGTTTCATTGGAGCTTCTGGACTAAGATAGATTGGGAAGAAGGACAGGGCCATCCACTTCTGAAGAAATTGGCCACTAAAACCTTATGAATAGCAGTGAAACACTATCTGATAAATTACAGGAAAATTTTATGAATAGCAGCAAAATATTACCTGATATAGTGCCAAAAGATGAGCCCCTGAGGTTGGGAGGTAGTCAAAATACAATTGGAAAAGAGCTGCCTCCTCAAAGTACAGTTGACCTTAATGATGTGGTTGGAGTAAGCTTTTCAAGACTTAATTTGCTGATGTGGCATGGCTCAAAATGGGAGAAAACAGCTGCAAACATCCATTAATAATCAGAATGTGGAATATACGTAGTATGAATCTAGAAAAATTGGAAGTTATCAGAAATGAAATATAATGCATAAAAAGCAATATCATAGGCATTAGTGAGCTGAAATGATCTGGTATTGGTCATTTTGAATCAAAATCATATAGTCTACTATGCTGAGAATGTCAGCTTGAAGATGAATGGTGTCGGCTACCACTGTCAACCACACAGAGGTGGATCTATGTAGGAGATCCTAGATAGAGAGGGAGGACAATGTGGAGCAAAACTCAAAATCATTTGGAAAAAGGAAAAGTGGGGGGACCAGTTTTGCTGTTCCAATAGAGCCTGGTGGAACCACTGAGAGTATGGCCCCTAGTTGCCCTTCAGGTCTGGAATTGAACACACACTTGTGGCTTCCAGCCAAACAAAAGACAGGCATATGAGTTAAACATTTACCTGAGGTAGATACACTCCTTGGAGAGAACAATTATGGGAGAAAGAAGGGCTGTTTATGCACAGGGAGACAGCTCAGGGGGCAGGAGTGCATGGAAGGATGGACACAGGGAAGAGGTAACTATCTGGAGGAAGTGGGAGGGGAGCTGTTTGGATTGGGGTAAATTGTAGTCAATGTCATGAGACAAAGTGTATGTGAACTTCTGTATGGAAAGCGAATTTGCTCGGTAAACTTTCACCCAAATTACAATTGAAAAAAAAAAAGATGGTGTTGCATTCATTGTCAAAAAGAGCATTTCTATCCTGTGCTGTCTGTGATAAGATATCTACACGCCTACAAGGAAGACCAATCTATACTACTATTATTCAAATTTACACACCAACCACTAAAGCCAAAGATGAAGAAATTGAAGATTTTTACCAACTTCTGCAATCTGAAATTGACCAAACATATAATCAAGATAATTATTGGTGATTGGATTGTGAAAGTTGGAAACAAAGATGAAGCATCAGTAATTGGAAAATATGCCCTTGGTGATAGAAATAATGTGGAGATCATGTGATAGAATTTACTAAGACCAAAGACTTACTCACTGCAAATACCTTTTCTCAACAACATAAATGATAAATGTACACATGGACCTTGCCAGGTGGGATACACATGAATCCAACAGTCTACATCCATTGAAAGAGGCAATGGAGAACTCAAAATCATCAGTCAGAACAAGTCCAGGAGCTGACTGTGGAACAGACCATCAATTGCTCATATGCAAGTCCAAGCTGAATCTGGAGAAAATTTAAAAAGTCCACAAGAGCCAAAATATCACCTTGATTATATCCCACCTCAATTTAGAGACCATCTGAAGAAAAGATTTGAAGTATTAAATACCAATTATCAAAGACCAGACGAGTAGTGGGATGATATCATGAGCATCATACAAGAAGAAAGCAAAAGATCATTTAACAAACAGGAAAGGAAGAAAAGACCAAAATGGATGTCAGAAGAGACTGAAACTTGCTCTTGAAGGGAGAGTAGTTAAGCAAATGGAAGAAATGATGAAATGAAAAAGCTGAATAGAACATTTTAAAGGGCAGCTTAAGAAGACAAAGTAAAATATTGTAACGAGATGCGCAAAGACCTGGAGTTAGACAACCAAAAGGGAAGAACATGCTCAGCATGTCTGAAGCTGAAAGAACTGAAGAAAAACTCAAGCCTCAAATTGCTATATTGAAGGATTCTATGGGCAAACTGGAGCTCTGGTAGCTTAGTGCGTATGGCACTTGACTGCTAACCAGAAGGCTGGTGGTTCAAACCCGCCAGCCACTCCTTGGAAGGAAGGTTGGGCAATCTACTTCTGTAGTGATACTGCCTCAGACACCCAAGGAGGGGTCACTATGAGTCGGGTCCCACTCGAGGGCACATAACAACAACAAAAAAAACATGGGCAAAATATTGAACAATGCAGGAAGCATTAAAAGATGTAAGGAAAACACAGAGTCACTATATCCAAAATAATTGGTTTGTATTCAGCCACTTCAGGGTAGCATATGATCAAGAACCAATGGTATTGATTCTTGATCAATATTGAAAGAAGAAATCCAAGCTGTACTGAGTTGTTGTTGTTGTTGTTATGTGCCGTCGAGTCAAACCCGACTCATAGCGACCCCTCCTTGGGTTTCCGAGGCAGTATCACTACGGAAGTAGGAT
>NW_006921713.1:6487275-6497811 GCF_000298275.1 Orycteropus afer afer | reverse complement strand
CCTTCCTTCCGAGGAGTGGCTGGTGGGTTTGAACCGCCAGCCGTCTGGTTAGCAGGCAAGTGTCTTAGCCACTATGCTACCAGAGCTCCCTGAAGGAATAGGCAAAAAAAAAAAAAAAAAAAAAAAAAACAAGGTTATAGGAATTGATGGAATACCCTCTGAGATGTTTCAACAAATGGATGCAGTGCTGGAGGCCCTCACTCATTTATGTCAAAGAATTTGGAAGCTAGTTACCTGGCCTAAGGGAGACAAATTTGTCTGTCGGTTTGTTCTACCGTGGTGACATGTTGCTGTCAGTCTTGAGGCTGAGCCACTAGTGTTTCAAACCCAGCAGGGTGAAAATGGTGCACAGTTATCAGCCCAGCTTATAGACTGAGACAGATGAGGAAGAAGGAAGAGGCTATCCACTTCTCAAAGAATTGGCCAGGGAAAACCTTATGAATAGCAAAGAAACACTATCTGATACATTTGCTTGGTTCTACAATCGATGCCAATGGAAGCAGCAGTCAGGACACTAGACGACGTGTAGCACTGGGCAGGTCCGTCCTGAAGGAATTCTTTCAAGTTCTGAGGAGCAAGGATGTCTCCTTGAGGACTGTTTTGGTTACCTGGTACCTCTCTGACAAGATTATACCACAAATGGGATGGCCTTAACAAACAGGAGTTTATTCTTAAAATTTGGAGGCTTTAAGTCCAAGTTCAAAGTGCCAGGCTTTAGGTGCTGGGTGAAAGCCCCTCAACCTTGGAGTCCAGCTTTGCCTCCCCTTCCCAGCCCACTGGAGCTGGAGATATTTCTTCACTCAGCTGCTAGCTGCTGAGGCTGAGAAGCCCCAAGGTTGATAAGTAAAAAGGCACAGTCCTAATGTTACCAAACCACACGGCAGGCCATTAACTTAAGTCCATTGTAGGTTCCAAGGTTGGCAGAGCATAGCAGGCTGCTGAGCAACAATGCGGCTACGTGTAGGGTTCAAGCGTGCCATAGGCTAGAGACCATTCCCAAGCCTTCTCCTTAAATACGGAAAGCAGACCACATCCCAAAGGCAGCTACTCAGCTGCTCCCAGTAGATTTTACCATGGTGTTGATTACTAGTCTCATTCAGCTGCCCAGACACTCAACCAGGTCTAGCCAAGTTGACATACAAACATAACCATCACAAGGACTAAGGTGTGCCTGACACAAGCCATGATATTTTCAGTTGCTTCGTATGCATGTGAGAGCTGGACAATGAATAAGGAAGACTGAAGAAGAGTTGATGCTTTTGAGTTGTGGTGCTGGAGAAGAATGCTGAAGGTACCATGGACTGCTAAAAGAACTAACAGATCTGTCCTGGAGGAAGTGCACCTGAAATTCTTCTTAGAAGAGAGAATGGCCAGACTTTGTCTCACCTACTTTGGTCATGTTGTCAGAGGGACCATTCCCTGGAGAAGGATATCATGCTTGGTAGGGTGGAGGGTTGATGAAAGAGGGGAAGGCCTTCAACAAGATGGATTGACACGGTGGCTGCAATGATGGGCTGAAGTATAGCAGGGATTGTGGAGCTGGCATGGGATCGGGCAGTTTCGTTCTGCTGTGCATGGGGTCACTATGAGTTGGAAATGACTTCACAACACCTAACAACAAGTTACCTGGCCAACTGATTGGAAGAGATCCATATTGTGGCATTGTAAAGAAAGGTGATCCAACAGAATGTGGAAATTATTGAAAAATATTATTAATATCACACTCAAGTAAAATTTGTTGCAGCAGTGTATTGACCGGGAAATTCCAGAAACTCAATGTGGATTCAGAAGAGGACATGGAACAAAGAATATCATTACTGATGTCAGATGGATCTTGGGTGAAAGGAAAAAATACCAGAAAGATGCTTACCTGTGTGTTATTGTCTATGCAAAAGCATTAGACTATGTGGATAGTATAACAAAATATGTATAACATTGTGAAGAATGGAACAAAATATGTATAACATTGTGAAGAATGGAAACTCCAGAACAATTGATTGTGCTCATAAGAAACCTGTGCATAGATAGGAGGCTATCGTTCAAACAGAACAAGGGGACACTGCATGGTTTAAAATCAGGAAGGGTGTGTGTCTGGGTTGTATCCTTTCACCATGCTTATTCTATCTGTATGCTGGCAAATAATCTGAGAAATTGGACCATATGAAGAAGACATTGGAATTAACAACCTGAGATATACAGATGATACAACTGTGCTTGCTGAAAGTGAAGAAGACTTGATGTACTTACCAGTGAAGATCAAAGACTACAGTCTTCAGTATGGATTACATCTCCACATAAAGAAAACAAAAATCCTCACAATTGGACCAATAAGCAACATCGAAATAAATGGAGAAAAGATTGGAGTCAAAGATTTCATTTTACTTGGATCCACAATCAGCACCCATGGAAGCAGCAGTCAAGAAATCAGACATGATGCATTCATCTAATCTGCTGAAAAAGACTGCTTTAAAGTGTGAAAGAGTAAAGATGTCACTTTGAAGACTAAGATGCACCTGACCCAAGGCAAGGGATTTTCAGTGGCCTCGTATGCATATGAAATCTGGACAATGAATAAGGAAGACTGAAGAAGAATTGATGCCTTTGAATTGTGCTGGCAAAGAATGCTGAAAATATCATGGACTGCTAGAAGAATGAACAAACCTGTCTTGGAACAAGTGCAGCAGGAATGTTCCTTAGAAGCAAGAATGGCCAGACTTCATTTCACCTTCTTTGGTCATATTGTCAGAAGGGACCATTCCCTAGAGAAGAATATCATGCTTGGCCAAGCAGAGGTTCAGTGAAGAAGAGGAAGACCCCCAACGTGTTGAACTGACACAGTGGCTGCAATGATGAGCTCAAGCATAGCAAGCATTGTGAGGACGGCATGGGCCTGGGCAGTGTTTCTGTTGTACATGGGGTCACTATGAGTTGGAGCTGACTCAATGGCACCTAACAGAAACAACAATGACTAATAATCATGACCATCTTTCCTTGTGTTGCCTGCTTAAATGTCCTCTTTGGTGAAGTATCTGTTCATGTCCTTTGCCTATTTTTTAATTAGCAAAAATTAAAATGTCTTTTTGTTGTTGAGTTGTTTTCTATTTTTTTTTAGAAGTTAGACCTTCATTGGATATGTCATCCCAAAGATTTTTTTTCCCCAGTCTGTAGGATGTCTTTTTATTTTTTTGGTAAAGTCTTTGGATAAGCATAAGTATTTTATTTTTAGGAGTTCCCAGTTATTTAATTTCCTTCTGTTGTTTGGACATTCACAATTGTGTTTGATTATCTTTTTTTTTTTTTTAATTTAGGTCCCATAATTTTGTCCCTATGTTATCTTCCAGCAATTGTATAGCTATAGCTATAACATTTAGATCTTTGATCTATTTTGATTTAGTTTTTGTGTATGGTGTGAGATATGGCTCTTGCTTAATTTTTCTATAAATGGGTATCAGTTTCATCAGCACCATTTGTTAAAGAGACTGTTTCTTCCACAGTGAATAGACTTTGGCCTCTTGCCAAAAATCTGCTGTCCTGGGTCCTCAATTCTATTCCATTATTATATACTGTCATTGAACCTATTTTGATTACTGTGGCTGTTAACAGGTAGTCCTCAACTTACAACAGAATTCCATTCCAACAACTTTGTTGTAAGTTGGTTTTGATGTAAGTCGAATATCTCGTTTTTTCAAAATTTTCATTCTTATTGCCTTTTATTATCAGTATTCTTACATTCAATCTTTATTTGTCTTTTGAGGTTGGCATGAGAATAATAACATCAGCAACTTATGTACTGCAACACTGTATGTAGTACATATTACTAATGTTAAGATATACCAAAAAACACAACAAAAACCACCCAAGTGGATGGTTGTAAGTGTGGTTCATTGCAACTTGAACACGTTGTAAGTTACGATCTACCTGTAGTTTGTTTTGAGATTGGGAAGTATTAGGCCTCCAACTTTGTTCTTTTTCTTCAATATTACTTTGACTACTTAGGGTCTTTTTCCTTTCCATATAAAGTTGGTGATTTGAAAATGCTATCTCTTAAAACTTTTAGATGCAGCCACTCATTGCCTATGCATATTTTCCTCAGGAAAGTTGTGGGGAGAGCCTTCCAATGTGTGCCAGGCATTTCACTCAAGCCATATATTTTTATTTTCTATATATCTGTATTTAGGAGCTCTGGTAGCATAGTGCCTAAGGCATTTGACTGCTAACCAGAAAGCTGGCTGTTCAAACCCACCAGCCACTCCTCAGAAGGAAGATTGGGCAATCTGCTTCTGTAGAGATACTGCCTCGGAAACCCAAAGAGGGGTTGCTATGAGTCAAATTGACTCAACGGCAGTGAGTTTGAGTTTTGGTTATATATCTATATTTATATATGGACTGGGGCATAACATCTATTACTTTTTCTAATTAAAAACGAATAGTTAAGGTCCAATTACTGATGGTAATTTCTGATTTCAGATATAAACTGTATGATTATGTGAATGTTGTAGTTTGCCACGGCAGGGAGGTAAAAACGGAATGAGTTTTCTCTCATGACTTACTTCTAAGGAGTTTAGAAATCTATCAAAGATGAGGGTGTAGGATTGTATCCTGGATATCTTCTAGCCTTTCTCAATTGGATTCCTTGAAAAATTAAAGTCCTTTCTTCCAAAGGCATTCATTGAATATAATGGGTTAACTTCTCTTTTCTGACATCTAGAATGGAGCTACTAATGTACCGTCCTTGGAGGAATTGAGAAATTTTCACTCAATTAATTTGCTGCATTCTGTGGTTGAGATGAGGAACTCCAGTTAAAAAGGGCTATGACAGTGGAATAGATCCTGCACTGGCCCTTTTGGACCATCATGAGGTGACCACGTGGTCAAGCAGACCAAAGTAAGAGGCCCTGAGCCTGGGCTGGCAAGTGTGTGCTTGAAGGACCCATTCTTGAGTTCATGCCTGAGCTATTTCCACTTACACATTCCACTATCACCTACCTTATTTATTCATTCACTCAGTCATTCAAACAAGTTAATAGACATTTTAAACTACATGCTGTGTCTTAGGGATTCCTATCCTCCAAAATCTCACTGTCATACTCAACATCATTTCCTTAAAGGTGATTCCTCCTCATAACTTCTCTATTCTGAGGAATCCAGTTTCTGGTTAAAAACCTATGTGTGTTTTTTCAGGCCTAACCATAGGCAATTACAAAGGCTTTATCTGGCAGGCCTCAGGGGGAAAGCTACCTTCTCCACACCAAATCAAAACCAAACTCACTGCCATCGAGTTGATTCTGACTCAGAGCGACTTCCTTTGGGTTTCCAAGGCAGTAAATTTTTACAGAAGTAGATTGCCCTATCTTCCTTCCATGGAGCAGCTAGTGGGTTTGAACTGCCAACTTTCTGGCTAACAGCCAAATGACTTAGGCACTGTACCACAAGAGCTCCTTCTCCCTACACCAAAACCAAAAACCAAACTCACCACTGTTGAGTCAGATCCGATACCTAGTGACCCCTCCTTGGGAAGTAGATTACTCAATATTCCTTCCAAGGAGGGGCTGGTGGGTTTGAACCACCAGCCTTCTGGTTAGCAGTCAAATGCCTTAGGCACTATGCTACCAGAGCTCCTACCTACACCAGATGTGGTTAGTTGCAGTCTCTGAAGGGGTTGCAGGCGAAGACTCAGGCTCCTCTGGCTGGGCCTGCTCTTTAGCATATCTGTATTCCTACCCCAGATGTGTGAGGGTGTGTGTTGGAGGGGTGGGGGGCCCTCAGCAGAGGCCTTCCTCAGCTGCCTCTGCTGAAAGCTTATTAGGAGAGAGGTGGGGGGATGCCTTGAAGACACTTTTCCCCTAGTCTGACTCAGTACTCCATATTTTTCCATTCTTAGCCCTTCCTTCCTCCTTCCCCTCAGTCCCTGGGACCTCTCCCTCAGCAGTGAGCCATCCCTCCACCAATGACCATTCTCCCAACCAGTGGGCACTACCCTCTCCAGCAACTGGTGGAGGATTGCTGAACATTCCATGGATGAAACTGGAATAGTGGGAGTCAACATTGTTCTCCGGGTTATCCTCTTGTTTATACTATCACTATATGGGCCGACTCCACGGCACATAACAGCAACAACATCACTATATGGAAGTGATTAAAGGCTTGTCTGTTATTTTCATTTTGGTTCTTTATCTTAATTGGCTAATCTGACATCTGGCAATTTAGCTCAGCTCCCTATCAAGCTCCACCAGCAGTATCATACTCTCCCAAATATGTGCTTACGATCTCAGTTGTATTTGTTCTCATTTCCTTATACTTCAATTCTAATTAGTCACTAAATTATGTTGAATCTTTATTTGTTTTCTCAAATTCTTATTGTCAACATACTAGGCACATGTCTCCTCATGCCTAGATTCCTGTAACATTCTCATTGATGCCAAAAACTTTTATTCTCTACCCTTTCTATTCCATCCCTCACGCTGTAGCCAGAATTTTTTTTTAATTGTGATTTGGGTGAAAGTTTACAGAGCAAATTCACTTTCCATACAGCAGCTCACATACACTTTGTCTCATGACATTGACTGCAATTTCCCACAATGCAACAGCTCCCCTCCCACTTCCTCCCCATAGTAACCTCTTCCCTGTGTACTTCCCTTTCATTCATTCCTGCCACCTGTGCTGTCTCCCTGGGCATTCATAGCCCTTCTTTTCTCCCATGATTGATCTCTCCAACAAGTGTATCTACCTAATGTAAATGTTTGGCTCATATGCCTGTCTTTTGTTTGGCTGGAAGCGAAAGGAGTGGGTTCTATTGCAGACCTCAAGGGCAGCTAGGGGCCACAGTCTCAGTGGTTCCATCAGGCTCTATAAGACAAGCAAATCTGGTCCTTTTTTTTTTTTTATGATTTTAAGTTTTATTACACACTGTTCTCCCATTCTCTCCTTTATAGCTCCCCCTCCGAGTGGTTGACAGTGGTAGCCAGGCACCATCTAGTTCTTCTGAACTATAGGCTGAGGATCGAGTGGTATACCAGTTGCTTGGACTACTTGTTTCCATGCATCTTTGGTTTTCTTCATTCTTCTTTGCTCTGGATGAGGAGAGACCCATCGCTGCATCTAGATGGCTGCTTGCAAGCTTTTAAGATCCCTGTCTCTATTTGCCAAAGTTGGAGGTGGAACAATGTTTTTGTGTAGTATGTTATGCCAATTGAGCTTGATGACCCCTGGGACTATGGTCCTGATCCCACAGGTCCAATTACTTACTCCCTCTAGGTAGCTGACTGTGGCCAAAAAGTGTGTGTAATAAAACTTAAAATCATAAAATCATGCTGTAGTCAGATTTATCTTCCTAAATTACAGCCTTCATTGTATAATCTCCTTCCCTATGACTTTCCAGTAAAATTCATAAGTCTAGAATTCATGGCCTTCTATGATTTGACCCCAGCCTTCCTTTTCTTTCTTAAATACTATTCACCTCTATTGGTTTCTTCCAACCTCAAGCCTGCTCCTTTTATAGTCTTCTCCATTTTAGTAAATAGCAACTTCTTTCATTTGCTTAAGGAGCTTGCATGGTGTAGTGGTTAAGGCATTTGACTGCTAACCAAATGGTTGGTGGTTCAAACCCACCAGCTGCCTTTAATCACTTCCAGATGGTGATAGTATAAACAAGAGGATAACCTGGAGAAAACCCACCAGAAGAAAGATGAAGCCATATGCTTTGGGAAAGATTTACAGCCTTGGCAACCCTATGGGGCAGTTCTACTCTGTCCTAAAGTGTCACTAATAGTCAGAATCCACTCAGTGGCGGTGGATTTTAGTTTTCATCTAGTTCCTCAGGCCAGACACCCTAGAATCAGCCTTGATATTGCTCTTTCATCTCCACATGCAAACTGTCAGTCAATCCTGTTGGATCTGCCTTCAAAATATACCCAGAATCTAACCACTTTTACCACCCCCTCTGCTGCCACACTAAGGTAAATCATAACAGCTCTCAGCAGGACTGTTATAACCAAAAAACCAAACTCACTGCTGTTGAGTTGGTCCTGACTCATAGCGACTCCTCCTCAGGTTTCCGAGACAGTATCACTACGGAGGTAGATTGCCCAGTCTTCCTTCCGAGGAGTGGCTGGTGGGTTTGAACCGCCAGCTTTCTGGTTAGCAGTCAAATGCCTTAGGCACGATGCCACCAGAATTCTCAGGACTATTATGTGAGTATCCTAAATGGTCACACACTTTCTACTCTTGTCCCTCTACCATCTGTACACTAGCCAGAAGTCTCCTTAAATAAAGAAAAAATATTAGATTATATCACTCTTCTTTTTTGAAACTTCCCAGTAACTTCCTATCTCACCCATAATACAATTCAAAATTCAGGACACATCTTACATGTGCCCCTGAAGGACATGGCCCTTGGCTGCCTCTAGCACCTAGAATGCCACCATTGCCCTGCTTGCACCCTTGCTGCAGCCACCGGGTTGTCTTAATATTTCTCTAAAAGACCAAGTAACCTACTGTGTAAGGGATTTGCACTGGCCATTGTTTTGGCCTGTAACATTCTTCCCCCAAACAACTGCATGAGACTAACTCCCTCAATTTTTTCAGGTCTCATCAGAGAGTCACTGCCTGACCACTTTATCTAAAATAGCACCCTTCCAGTATGCTCCATCCCTGAAATGTTTTAGAGCAACATCACATAATCTGCTTAAGTAAAAGCAAAGGAGGTTTATTGAAGAAGAGGGACGGTCTGCACTGGGAAGATACCCAGATTCACAGAGTGAAGATGGCTGCTCTGGTGGACAATGAGGAAGAAAACAAATTTTGTACCGTTGGAACTGGAACTAAAAGTTACAAAATCATAATTGGCTGAAAGAATCAGAAAAGTCAAAGACAGGGTATCTAAAAGCAAGAATTTAGCAGGGGTAGGTGGATACCATATATAACATATAAGTGGGATTATGTGATTTGTTCAGGGTACATAATTACAAGCATATGTGCTCTTGAGTTTATAACAAGATGGTCACAGGATAATGACAGGTAAGGTTTTTTGGTAACCTGTTAAAAAAATAGTTCTCTCAATCATATCTGTTTCTGGAGGTCTGTTGTAAAGGTTTATTGATAAGACTGTGCATCAAGACCCTTAGGGTATCAACTATCATATCTTTCATCTGTTTGAGTAGTGGAAAAGCCCTCTAGGAATAGATTGTGATATCCTGAACGTGCCAGACCTCAGAGAAAAACAATGTCTCCTTTAGGGTATATGGTCAGCATAAAGGTTATATCAGCCTCATAGACGAATTGCTATTAGAAAAGGCAACTTTACAATTCAACATGGATCCTAGACTCATGTCAAGATAAAATGGAATTAAATTTCTGCTTTCAATCTGCTCTATTCACACATACCACGTCCCTTTGATTTTAAGGTCTTATAAACCACCCTCCTTTATTTTCTTCATAGCACTTATATTTATTTATTTGTTTACTTTTTTAGTGTCCTTCCTCTTCCCCCTGGAGCATATAAGCTCCTTCAGAGCAGAATGTTGTCCACTATTTTTTTTTTAACCTCCTGTATCTCCTGTGCCTGGAATAGTGCCTGATCTATAGTAAATGCTCATTAAATCTTTATCAATATATAATGTATTTTCTTTCTTTATCCATCAGAGGTCTGGAAGAAAACTAATAGAATAGTCACATCAGTCAATGACTATTAACATAAGTGAGAGCCTGGCATAGGAAAACCACAGGGTGCAGCACCCTAGGGCTAGTAACAGTGGAGGTTCCATCATCACCCCTAAACCTAAAGGGATGAGGAGAAGGATTGCTGTGTGCAGAAGGCACAGAAGCGGTGACCCTGTGTCTTAGTGCTCTGGTAGCATAGTAGCTAAGGCACTTGACTGCTGACCAGAAGGCTGGCAGTTCAAACCCACCAGCCACTCCTCAGAAGGAAGATGGGGCAATCTACTTCCACAGTGATACTGCCTTGGAAACCCAAGGAGGGGTCACTATGAGTTGGGTCCGACTCGACGGCACATAACAACAACAACAACACTATAGGTGCTAAGATCCATGGATATAGATGAATGAACCATAATCTCTACTTTTGAGGAGTTCATGATCTAAAGGAGCCAAGAAGGTAAATAGCTCATTTCAATACTGTTGTAAGTTCTGTGACAGAAGATGCTTTGAGGAGCACAGGGAACCACACTAAACACCGATGGGAAGTAGAAGGTCATGGAAGTCCTGCAAGAAGAGTTTATATCTGAGGTGAATCTCAAAGCATAAGTGAGGAATGTGGAAAAGATTCCCAGGTAATGGAATCAGTAGAAGCAATTATTATTGATTACTGTGATAGTTGAAGATGTGTCAACTTGGCTGGACTCCAATTGTGAGTGGTGGTTCCCATGATAGATCACATAACTGAGTTCTAAGCGGCCAGTCTGCCTAAGGGGAGTTTCCCCAGGGCTGTGGCCTACCTGCAATGCTATCCCAGGGACAAGCTGGAAGAACGGCATTCTGGACTATATACTTCCTGGAGCGAGCAGCTCACTGCTCGCCCTG
>NW_006921713.1:6470864-6479403 GCF_000298275.1 Orycteropus afer afer | reverse complement strand
AAAAAAAAAAAAAAAAAGGACAGGCTTACTGGTTGGATAGAGATTGGTAGAACCTGAGACTATGGCCCTTCAAGGCTAGAACTGAACTGACCCCTGTGGCTCAACTTTCAGTCAAACAGTAGACAGGCCTATAAGGTGAACAATAACACCAGGGAGGTATGCACATTTTTGAGCAATGAACCAAATGGGAGCAAAAGGGCAGCATTTGCCCAGAGACAAAGTTCACAAATCAGGAAGGGATAGGAAAGAAGGAAGGATGGGAATGGGAAACACAGAGAGGAAGTGGGAAGAGTGCTGTTACATTGTTGTTATGAGCTGTCCAGTTGGACTGACTCATAGCGACTCCTCCTTAGGTTTCTGAGGTGGTATCACTATGGAAGTAGATTCCCCAACCTTCTTTCCGAGGATTGGCTAGTGAGTTTGAACCACCAGCCTTCTGGTTAGCAGTCAAGTGCCTTAGGTACTACGCTACCAGAGCTCCTACCCATTTCACTATGTTGTTGTTGTTGTTGTTGTTGTTGTGTGCCGTCAAGTTGGGCCCGACTCATAGAGACCCCTCCTTGGGTTTCCGAGGCAGTATCACTACGGAAGTAGGATTGCCCAACCTTCCTTCCGAGGAGTGGCTGGTGGGTTTGAACCGCCAGCCTTCTGGTTAGCAGTCAAGTGCTTTAGCCACTATGCTACCAGAGCTCCTCATTGTAAATGCCCAACAGCAGAGTGGAGTCCCCTTTGTGAACCATCCTAGTTTTCTAGTCCAGTCACTGAGCTAGAAACTGGCAGTATGCCCTGTCAAAGAAATCCTCTCTTCTCTCCACAGGCCCTGGCAATCTGTAGACCACATCTCTATTTCTTAGCAAGCTACCAGGGTAGGATGCCAGCATTCCCTCTCTTTATTAACCTCCCATCCACACCTCTCAACCAGTTCTTCTTATAAGTATCCTGGTGTTGTTGTTAGTTGCTGTTGAGTGGAGTCTGACTCATGATGATCCCACGTATGCAGAGTAGAACTGCTCCATAGAGCTTTCTAGGCTGTGATCTTTCAGAAGCAAATCATCAGGCCTGTCTTCTGAGGTGCCTCTGGATGGGTTTGCAGCTAATTGTCAAGTGCTTAACTGTTGGCACCACACAGGGCATGACCCAGGGCCTCCTATACATAACCTAACACCCTTGAAAGGAAAGATCTTTCATGTCTTAGGGATGTTACCCTCCCAACAATGATTAACAACATTTTAACTCTCCTTTGTTAAGGTAGAGAAAACAACAATGGATCCTTCTACAGAAAGATATGACTGTTGTGCCCAGGTTATGAAGGAGTTGTTCGGCACGAGGAATTTGCTAACACACGACAATGCAAAAGCAAAAGGAAAGTTTATTAGCTAGCTCGAGTTAGGGTCCCTGCTCTCACCAATTCAGTGGCTTGAGCAAAAGACCTCGTGCTCTTTTACTATCACAATTTTGTAGAAAAAAATATAGGGTGGAGTAGATAATTGGGTTTTAGGACAGGGGTTTGGGAAGTTGGGGGGCGGGTTGGAATCCCCCCAGCTTCAAACTTGAGTGAGAGATTTTTTGGGGGCTGGGCGGATCTCTTTGATATGTGCAAAATCTGTGTGAAATCCGGGGAGGTAAGAGCTGTCAGAGCCTTCAAAGGTGGGCGAGAGACTTTTTGGGGCCATGCAGATCTCTGATAAAAGCACTGAGGCATGGAATGTGTTAATCTCCATACTAAAGGCTTCTGGTTAAAGATCTACCTGGAGGCATTAGCACTCAGCATGGGACATGTTAATCTCCATACTAAAGGCTTCTGGTTAAAGATCTACCTGGAGGCATTAGGACTCAGCATGGGACGTGTTAATTTCCATACTAAAGGCTTCTGGTTAAAGATTTCTCAGGCCTCACAATGACGACTTTCATGGAGCCCAAGAACAGAAAGCAGAGGCAGGTGTTTGAGGGCCTAGACATCTAGGGACTGAAGATAAGCTCTCTGATTCTCAGGGACTGTGTGGTCTGTCCTCCCTGCTTCTTTCAGGGTATTTGCTTTATGCTTCTTGCTCCCATCACTCTGTACATGGTGGAAATTTTCAGCTCCTGCCATAGCTCCACATGACCTGCTATCTTCATGATTCATCTCTGATTAACCTGTGATTAACTTGTCCCACTTCCTAGAAAAACATAATTGGTCCTGCAGGGGTTAGCTATTTACTTCATTCCAGTCAGCTGTGGCCAGGGAGTAGGCTTACAGGTGCATATGACTAGTTCCACAATTTTGGCAAGGGGTAGGTAATGGGAGGGGCCCCAGGTGGCACAGATGGTTAAGTACTCAACTACTAACTCAACCACTGAACCCAACCAGAGGTGCCATGGAAGAAAGGCCTGGCTGTCTGCTTCTGAAAGGTCACAGACTTGAAAACCCTGTGGAGCTTTACTACTCTGCACATATGGGTTCAACATGAGTCAGAATCAACTGGATGGCAACAAATGACAATAACAATATGTGATGGGATACTTTCTCTGTAAATACTTTCTCTGTAAAGTCTGAGAACCTGAATGTTTCCAATATAGAACTTAAGGCAGATATTGAAAATTGGCTTACAGTCACTTTAAACTGGCTCTCTTTCAAACACTTTGCTTGGGTCCTTGAAAGTTACCACCACCATTTCCTAGACTCCTTTGCAGCTAGGATTCTGTACATGATGTAGTTTGTGCCAAGAAGATGCATCTTAGAAGTCTTGGAGCTATGTGAACAGGTGGCTGTGTTTGGGGAGATGACATTTTCAGCAAGCTTATGGCAGAGGCATCCTGGGCAACTGTGGCGGGGGTTTTGGCTTTCAGACTCTAATGGTATAGGTGCTGGGTGGCAGGGGGCTGTGGTGTTTTGCTGAAACAGTTCTCTGTTGTAATGAAGTATTTTTCCTGGCTTTGTGACTTCTAGACCAAGATCTTTCTATTTCCCAGAGATTGCTAATCCACCTGATAAACTCCTAAAATTTGAGTCAATCTCTGGCTGGTGCAAACAATTAAGCACTCAACTACTAGTACTAAATTGGCAGTTCAAACCTACTCAGAGACACCCTGAAAGACAGGCCTGGTGATCTGCTTCTGAAAGGTCACCACTTGAAAACTCTGTGGAGCAGTTCTACTCTGCACACATGGAGTTGCCATGAGTTGGAATCAACTCGAGACCAACTGGTATGGATTTTGAATTTTTTTTTTCTGTAACTAAGAACAAACAAAAAGGCAGAAGCCAGTCAGGAAACCATTTCTCTGGAAGGCTTCACAGGAAGGAGTGAGTGGGTGGGAATGTGAAACTTCCTGCTCTCATAGTAACTGAGTCATGTGCCCAAGTGGCTGATTAGGATTCATTTTCTATCCCAAGGGGAACTACAAGTCACCAGCAGCAGCATTTTACCTGATGTATCCTTATCAGTTATTATAGGATTTAGGGAGAGGAGCCAAGGATGAGGAGATAGAATGGGCTCAGGAATAAGCCCCTCTATACCAAGTTCCTTAGATACCTTTAGACACTACACTGTATGGATACATTGTCCACTTTTTGCTTTATTTCAACAAATATGTAAATACACAGAATCATTAAAGTCTAAGGGACCTTAAAGATCAGCTCATTCAACTTTTTTTGGAGTTAGATTGAGACTGAGATCCAGAGAGTTTAAGAATAATAACACAGTTTTTCAGTTTATAAAGCTTTCATTGTAAGAACTTGTTTAGTCCTTAGCCACTTTGTGAGGGTAAGTGCCTTGCCCAAAGGCTTGTCATGCAGCTTGTAGCCAAGTAGAGAGTAAACCTAGATTTCTGTGTCTCTGGTCCTCTCTACCAGCACCCAGGGGCTCTGTAGGACTGGGATTGGTCTGCAAACTTTGTTACCAGTCCCCCATGAGATAAGGACCAGAATTGAGTGTCAGTGTTTGGAAACTTTTATGGTAGTTGGACATTGCAACAACATCCAACCCAGTGATTTTGTGTTTTAAAATATATCAATTTTTTTTTTTGAAAGTTGAACAATGAATAAGGAAGACTGGAGAACTGACATATTTGAATAATGATGCTGGCAAAGAATATTGAATATAGCATGAGCTGCCAGAAGAAAGAATAAATCTGCCTTGGAAGAAATGGAGCCAGAAATCTCCTTAGAAGCAAGGGTGGTGAGATTTCATTTTCCATACTTTGGTTATGGTATCCGGAGGGACAGGTCCCTGAGAAGGACATCGTGCTTGGTAAAACGAACAGTGTGAAAGAGGAAGAGCCTCAGTGAGATGGATTGACACAGTGGCTGCAACAATGGGCTTAAGCATAGCAACAGTTGTGAGCATGGTGCAGGACCAGGCAGTGTTTCATTCTGTGTACATATGGTCACCAAGAGCTAGCACTGACTCGACTTAAATATCATTTAAGACAAATTTGAAATGAAAAATTAAAAAGGTGCTTTGAACAGAGATGAGAAGCACTCCTCTATACCATTTTTGTTCCTGTGCTGAGTGGGTGAGTGACTGGATAATGTAGGATCTCTTTAGAAGCTGCAAAAGGCTCTTGTGCAATTTTCACTCTTACACAACATGTGTGCTTCTATAAAGCTCAAGATTTTATTTATTCATTTCCAAAGAAATATAGAACTGAAAGTGACAAAGTAAGTTTTTTCTTTTCTTTTTTTTGTAACAAATGTGAATTGTAAATTATGAGCCTTTCCAAATATTAGGATATGTTTCAGCGAGGAGCATGCCACTGGTTTTTGTGCTGAGTTCCATCTACCACGGGGTTGAGTTAATACTATTTGATGTTGGGATAATCTACACAGTGCCAAATGGCAATTATTTAAAGATTCAAGATAGAGTATTTTATTAAGTATTGTATGTATTTAGAGTATTATTTTATAAAGTATATGTATTATAAGCCCATGCATACACATATTCTATACAAGTACAGAAAAATGATGATGAGATTTTTGGCAAACATGAAAACAATGTGCTATTACTCTCTATACAAAGCCATTCTCCATAAGAATCTAGATAGGGAATTCTTAAGATTTTTACAATAATTAACTGAATTACCATATAATGGAGCAAAGCCAATTTCAGGACATATCATCCAACATCTGGTGTGCCATCTGCTGGCTGACTAAAAATTCATGGGACTCAGCCACAAAGGCAACCATTTCCCACATCATTTTGTTGTTGTTGCTGTTCTTTCAATTGCAAAACGTTCATTAGAAAGATGCTTTCCAAAAGACAAGAGCATTTCATTTTGTGCAATAGGTAGATTACTGACAAAATAATTCTTATGGGTGAATTTTTTCTTCTAGAATTGAGACTCATTTTGTACCCATGAGGACATTTAATTTTTATTTTATTCTGAATCCTTGTAAAACAGTCTTCCCAAGTTTATGGAAATTTTTTTTTTCTTAAAAATAATACAAGTAATAAATTCACAGGGTTAAAAAATTACAAAATGCAGGAAGTGTTTATAATGAGAAGTATGTCACCTAAGCTATCCTTCTCCTCGCCGTAGTCTCACTTCTCTGGTATTTCTTTTTGCTATTTCTGCTTTTAGGTTATCTAGAAGTTGTGCTTTCTCAGCTTAGATATTGTCTGGCTACTTGCTGTGTTAGACAAAGAGTCAATTTATTTACAATACTCTCCATCTTTCTTTCTCTTCTCCTTCCATTATCAACAAACATAGCCTCTCCATTGGTCATCTCTGAAACTGCAAACACACTTCAGTTCTTATTCCTTTAACCTAAGATAGAATTTCTTGTAAGCTAATTCTCTTAGGACTCCACAATTTCCTCCAATTTTTTTTTCTTAGTACTGCTTAAAAAATTAAAAAAAAAAAAAAAAAAGAAAGAAAGAAAGCCAGGTCCACTGGCATTGAATCAATTCTAACTTATAGTATGAGCAGCATCACAATAAATGGAGAGAAGATTGAGGTTGTCAAGGAATTCACGTTGCTTGGTTCTATAATTGATGCCAACGGAAGCAGCAGTCAGGACATTAGACGACGTGTAGCATTGGGAAAGTCAACTGTGAAGGAACTGTTTCAAGTGCTGAGGAGCAAGGATATCTCCTTGAGGACTAAGGTGCACCTGACATAAGTCTTGATATTTCCAATCGCCTGGTATGCATGTGAGAGCTGGACAATGAATAAGGAAGACCGAAAAAGAGTTGATGCTTTTGAGTTGTGGTGCTGGCGAAGAATGCTGAAAGTACCGTGGACTGCTAAAAGAACTAACAGATCTGTCCTGGAGGAAGTGCAGCCAGAATGCTCCTTGGAAGCAAGAATGGCCAGACTTCGTCTCACCTATTTTGGTCATGTTGTAAGAAGGGACCATTCCCTGGAGAAGGATGTCATGCTTGGTAGGGTGGAGGGTCGGTGAAAGAGGGGGAGGGCTTCAACGAGATGGATTGATATGGTGGCCGGGATGATGGGTTCAAGTATAGCAGGGATTGTGGGGCTGGCGCAGGATGGGGCAGTGTTTCGTTCTGCTGTGCATGGGGTCGCTATGAGTCGGAAATGACTCGACGGCACTTAGCAACAACAACAACAACAGGGCAGAGTAGAACTGCCCCGACAGGATTCCAAAGGTTATAAAACTTAACAGAAATAGACTGCACATCTTTCTCCTGCAAAGGTGCTGGGGGTTTTGAACTGCCCACCTTTTGGATAGCAGTCAAGTGCTTAATCATTGTGCCACCAGGGCTCCTTTAGTAGAAGGTAGATACAGTGAAACCTTTTAAGAGCTGGAACTCAACAGGACTGCCTTGTTTTTCTATGATTCTCACAAGTTTTCTGTCTTTGATAGAGTACTGTCTTGCTATCGCTCATTTTAGTGAAAAATATTTGAGGTTTTTTTTTTTTTCTCTGACAGGTTTTTGCTGTATATAGGTTATAGCTTTCACAAGTTTTACTGTATTTTCTAGAATGCCCTTCACTTTGGGTTTTTACAATGTTTTCTCACAATTAGATTGAGGTTATACATTTTAGAGGTGATGGGACACGCTCTCTCTCTTTTTCAAATTTTTTTATTTTATTGTGGTTGAGAATATTCCCAGCAAAACATGCAATTCATCTCTTTCTTTATGTACCATTTAGTGACAATTGATCACATTCTTCAAGTTGTGCGGCCATTCTCACTCTCCTTTTCTGAGTTGTTCCTTCCCCATTAGCATAAATTCACTTACCTCTAAGGTTCCTGTCTAATTTTTTTAGTTACTGTTGTCAATTTGACCCCATATAGACAGTTCTTAAAAGAGCATAATGCTCAAGGCAGACATTTTTCGCTAGTTAAGATAAACTCAAATGCATTGCTGTTGAGTTGGATCCGAATCATAACGACCCCCCTTGGGTTTCCGAGGCGGTACCACTATGGAAGTAGATTGCCTAACCTTCCTTCCAAGGTAAGATAAATTATTGTTTGGTTTTAAGAAGATAGGATGTCTGGAGTCCACAAGAATTGAAATTCTGTTCTACATTTTCCCCTTTTTGATCAGGATTCTTCTATAAAACCTTTGATCAAAATGTTCAGTAATGATAGTCGGACACCATCCAGTTTTTCTGTTCTCATGGCAAAGATGGCAGTTGTCCATGAGGGTAATTAGCCACACATACCATAGCCTCCTCCTATTTGTGACTCTCCTTTATCTGTTACTCCAGATGGTTAGGGACTAACTGTTGTGCCTTGGGTGGCTGCTTGCAAGCTTTTAAGACTCCAGGCATTAAACAATGAACTAGGAGGTAAAAGAGAAGCACTAAACATGTTATTAGGCCAATTAACTAGGATGTCCCATGAAACCAAGACCCTAAACCTCCAAATCAAGGAACTAAATCCTTTGGGGTTTTTGCTGTACATAAGCAGCCTCAGCAGCTACTCTTTATTTTAGTCACTGTTGTGTATGTATATATATATGTGTATATATATATATATATATATATATATATACACACACACACATACATACATACACACACACACATCTCAAACACACAATTTTTGCCAGTTCAACTCTTTAGAGGTGTACAACTTACTGATAGCAATTACAACAAGCTGCGTAACCCTGCCCTCAATCAATGCACTATTTCCCTCACCATTCACCCTCCTTTACCCTCTCCCTCCTGTGCCTAATAAGAACTAATAAATTTTGTTCTCTAGACATTTGCCTTTTCTTTTTATGTGAGGTTATACAATATTTGTCCTTTTGTGATTGACTTATTTCACGCAGCATAATGTCTTCCAGCTCCATCCATATTGTAGCATAAATCAAGACTTCATTTTTCCTACTGGATGAATAGTATTCCATTGTATGTATATACCACATTTTGTCTATCCATTTAAACAATTGATGGGCATTTACGGTGTTTCCACTTTTTGGTTATCGTGAATAGAACTGCAAAGAACATTGGTGTACAAGTCTCTGAGTTTTTGCTTTAAAAGCTTTTGGGTTAAAAAATGGGCAGAAGACATGAATAGACACTTCACCAAGGAGGATATTCAAGCGGCCAACAAACATATGAAGAAATGCTCATGATCATTAGC